>NC_026001.2:1420866-1529624 GCF_000442705.2 Elaeis guineensis | reverse complement strand
GATCTGATGTGGCCTGTCAGGATGGCATGACGACCATTGCCTGTCGTTCGATCATTCGACCGATGTCCATGTTAGGAAGTCGGTTGAACGAGCCCATTGAGTGGTACAATCTAGTCGTCAATTTGAATAGTCAGTAAGGCATCGAGAAAGAAGTTGGCCTTCTGATGAGGTCGATCTTGGCCTCCGAATGACTTCTGATGAGGTCGACCTCGGCCTCCTGATGAAGTTAATCTTAGCCTCTCAATGAAGTTGGTCTTCGAATATCTTTTGATGAGGTCGGCCTCAACCTTCTGATGAAGTTGGCCTCCTGATGACTTTTGATGAAGTCGACCTCGACCTCCTGATGAAGTCGGCCTCTGAATGACTTCCGATAAGGTCGGCCTCGGCCTTCCGATGAAGTCGACCTCAGCCGATGAAGTCGGCCTCCAGATGACTTTTGATGAGGTCGATCTCGATCTCCCAATGAGTCGGCCTCGATCTTCGATAAAGTTGACTTCGAATGACTTTTAATAAGATCGGCCTCAGCCTCTTAATGAAATCGACCTCGACCTTCAGATGAAGTCAGCCTCCAGATGACTTCGTGAGGTTGGCCTCCTTGTGATGATGTCAGCCTCCTCGCAAGGTCGGCCTCCCAGATCACTTTATGAGGTCGCCTCCTAGTGAGATCGACCTTCGGATGACTTCATGAGGTCGGCCTCCTTATGAGATCAACCTTCGGATGACTTCATGAGGTTGACCTCTTTGAGATGAATTGGCCTCCTCATGAGGTTGACCTCCTTATAAGATTGGCCTCTGGATGACTTCTAATGAGGTTCGCCTCGACCTCCTGATGAAGTTGGCCTCGACCTCTCGATGAAGTCGACCTCCGGATGATTTTGATGAGATCGGCCTCAGCCTCCTAATGAAGTCGGCCTCGGCCTCCTGATGAAGTCACCCTCCATCTCTCGATGAAGTCAGCCTCCGAATGACTTCTGGTGAAGTCAGCCTCAGCCTCCTGATGAAGTTGGCCTCTGGATGACTTCTGATGAGGTCGACGTCGGCCTCCTAATGAAGTCGGCCTCAGCCTCCTGATGAAGTCCAGCCTTTGGATGACTTCTGATGAGGTGGGCCTCGACCTCCTGATGAAGTCGGCCTCAAACCTCTCAATGAAGTCGGTCTTCGGATGACTTCTGATGAGATCGACCTCAGCCCTTTGATGAAGTTGGCTTTGGTCTCATGATGAAGTCGGCCCTCCAGATGACTTCTGATGAGGTCAGCCTCGGCCTCCTGATGAAGTCCGGTCTCTGATGAAGTTGGCCTCTGGATGACTTCTAATAAGGTCAGCCTCAGCCTCCTGATGAAGTCGGACTCGATCTCTCAATAAAGTCGCCTCCAGATGACTTCTGATGAGGTCGGCCTCAGCTTTCTGATGAAGTCGGCCTCCGAATGACTTCTGATGAGGTCGGCCCTTAGCCTTCCGATGAAATCGACATCCAGATGACTTCTGATGAGGTCGATCTCAGCCTCCTGATGAAATCGACCTCGGGCCTCTCGATGAAGTCGACCTTAAGATGACTTCATGAGGTCGGCTAAGCGATGGATCTACCCCAACAGGCGCCAATGTTGTCGTCAAGAACTCGTAACTTGGATGGATCGATCTCTGCTCTTGCAAGCGTGAGGTATTGTCTGCTTCGATCTCTGGCCCATGACATGAGATCTCATAATTTTATCCTTTGGAAGGCATCTCATAGGAGAGAGAATATTCGATTCCTCATAAGCTAGACTCTCGTTAAATCACAACCGATGTGGGGCTAAAGATATTGTCCTCCTACAACATTAGACTTTGAAGTCAAGGGGAAGTATGTGTACACAGATAGGAGGTGGTTCCCATAAATAGTGTCAATATTGCAGCCAAAGACTCATAGCTCAGATGGATCGATCTCCGCTCCAGTCTACATGCATGAGATATTATCTGCTTCGATCTCTGACCTATGGCATAGGCCCTCACAATTAGTTTTGCCCTTTAAAAGGCACCTCATAGGAAGAGAAGTTTCATTCCATATAAACCAGACTCTTCCTTAACTCACAACTGATGTCGGACTAAAAATGCCATCGTCCCACAATAATATCCTTTGATAAAAAGTATTATTATTTATTATTTGTAATATTTATTTATAAATAAGAAGTGGAGAAATATAAAATTTATATAATCTTTATAATTTATAATTAAATAAATATTTAATTTAATTTAATAAATAATTTTATAAATTAATTGTATAATAATATATTTATTTATATTAATGATATAAATAAATAATTTATTTATAATTAAATTTAAATATTTAAATTAATTTTATACAAATAATTAACTAAAAATGGTGAAGATAAATAAAAATAGAAGATAATTTTAATTATTCAATTATAGTCATAGAAATTATGTGCTGGAATTAAAATAATTAGTAATAAAATTTAATAATATAGGATAAATAATATAGATAAAATAAATATATATATATAATAAATGAAAAAGTGAAGAAGTATTAAGATTTTATCAAAAAGTTAATAAGGGATAGTTTGTTAATATAGAAATCCATCTCTTATATGCTCTATCTTTCCTTTCGTTCTTCTAATCTAGGACAATGTAAAATATTGGATTCGGATGGATAGACAATCTTTCTTTTTTATCCATCTTTCCTAAAATTTTTTGAATCAAATTATAAATAGAGGTCATTCATCCTCTCAATCCTATCAATCTTTCTTTTTATAGCTCCAATCAAATATAGGGTTAAAGTGAGCAATGGATGATCTAACGGTGGATTTGAGCGAACGAAGGTGAATCATTCTTTTGCACCAAGGATATTGCATTGATGAAGAAGCTACCAATAGAAGCAAGGGGTGGCGAAATCCAAAAATTAATCCTCCAATAATTTAAAAAAAAAGGAAAAAAAATAATCCGACTAAGCAAAATATCCTGCCCGAACTTTATCCAACCCTGTAATGAATCCAACGATCTAAGCTCAAACATGACCTAATTCCAGAACTTCTTCATCTGAACACGATAAAGGCCATGTCAGGTTCATCCAGGCAAGGTTAATTTAGGCGGGATTGGAAGCTTAACTGTAAACATATGAGCGAAATTTTGTTTGCTCGGGTTGGGACGAAGCTCCACGGGACTAGCTGTTAGCCTTGATGGGGTTGGCTTTGGATTTGGATCTATCTTATGGAAGCTCAGGCTTGGTTCAGGTTCGGCAGGTTGCTCAGCTTTCAACCTCATGTGGTGTTGACATTTTTTTTTTTTTGGACGGGAGGCCAACCTGTTGATTTTGTTATATATTTTGGTTCCCCGTCAAATGTTACTGCAGCAGGAATCCATCTCCAGATGTGGCTAGCTATGGTTGGGAGGAAGTATCAGCTTCTCTGAATGTGACATGCATTCAGCTGGCTGGGCCGCAACGTTCTCCCATTTATAATTCATCACACTTCCCAGAAATCAACTACTGTGGTACTCCTTACTTCTTTGTGTGTTTGGTTTGTTCAGCACCAATTAGTTTAATGTTTGTATTCAGCACATGTACCAGCCTTTTGTTTGCATTTCCTTGGACTCTCTGTTTGTTAATTATTATTCTCTTAATACCATCATGTTGGTACGTGGTTTTGTAATGCTGACTCATGTAGTGTAAGCCCTGAGTAGTATTCTACCAAAAAAAACCAGAGGCCAACCTAAATTACCGCTTCGCTGGGTTCAATCTGAGTTTTAGCCCAGCCTGGTGGTTAGCTCAAATTAAATGCAAGCAGATGGAGATTTGTGTAGATGGGTGTTGCTCCTTGGATTGATTTTGATGATTACAAAGTATTTGAAAGGGTACTAATGATTTTCGCTTGAAAAAGACTTATTGCTTTCAGGAATAAAATCTAATTTTACCAAACTCTGATTTGAAAGCATCAAGTGCTAGAACAAAAGATTTATGATCTATTGGTGAAAATTTTATAGTTTTTGGATATGTATTTTGAAAGATATCCATGTTTGAAAATTTGAGTCGACCCCATGAGTCGACTCATGGCACAATGAGCTGTTTGGCACGCAAATTTTTTTGACTGTCACAGTCTTGGCACAGTCTGTGAGTCGACCCCATGGATCGACTCTCAGGCATGAGTCGACCTATGAGTCGACCTTTGCTGTTTTTAGGCCAAAATAACAGAACCTTTATTTTCTGCTATTTTTCCACAGAGGTCGACCCATGAGTCGACCCATGAGCATGAGTCGACCCATGAGTCGACCCTGTGACGGGAAAGTTCCGCAACGGCTAGTTTTTAACCCGTTTTAAGTGCTTTTAATACTCATTTAATGTGGTCTAACGGCTCTATTTCAGCCAGATTGTTCTCCACCATTCCTTAAAGCTATAAAAGGGACAAAAAGGTGGGAATAAAAATAAGAGAGATTTTTGAAAAGAGAATTTCAAGCATACTTTTCAGCCCTAAGCAAGAGCTCACTCAAAGCATTCAAGAAGCTTTTAATTCAAGCTCACCAACTCCTCAAGTGCACATTCAAGTCTCCAACCACCTTGAGAAAATCGAAAAGAGCCTTTTTCTCTTTGAGTAAAGTGTATTTAAAGCCTCATTCGCTCATTAAAGGAGCTTCTTTTGTATTTTCTGTGCTATTGATTGTTATACTCTGTTTGAGTTATTGTTTTTGTTTTGGAAGGATTCCAAAACAAGGGAAGGTTGATCCAACCTTGAATCGGAGTGTATTGGGTTGGCTTGTACCCGAAAATAAGTGGACTAGCTTGGGATAGCTAGAGTCAGAGTTTTCGATGAGTGTATTCAGGTTGAATACTAGTTAGTGGATTGAAATTCTCAAGTAGGAGCTTGGGAGTGGATGTAGGTGCAAGGTTGGCACCGAACCACTATAAATCTTTTGTTTATGTTGTGCCTAATTGCTCTTCTTTAGAACTTCTTTATTCTCTTGCATTCTTGCTTTTAACCATTAGCTTTGAATCAACTATACTCTTCCTATTTATTTATTTAGCTATTGTTAAATATTTTTCATAAGACATAAGTTAAGTTTAAAATTTTTAGAAACCCAATTCACCCCCCTCTTGGGTTGCATAGCTGGGCAACAAGTGGTATCAGAGCCCGGTGCTCTAACCCTACTTTGATCTAACCAATCAAAGAGCTAAAGATCTATGGCAACTCAAGTTGGTACTTCTCTAGCCGAGGGGCAGTCCACTAACCGACCTCCACTTTTCAATGGATCCAACTATACCTATTGAAAAGCTCAGATGAAAATCTTCATTCAAGCACTCGACTATGATATGTGGAGTATCATAGTAAACGGCCCTCACACACCCACTAAAATTATTGATGGTGTGGAATCAGCCAAACCCGAAAAAGATTGGGATGAGGTTGATAAGAAAATGGCCCAACTAAATGCTAAAGCTATGAATGTCTTGTATTGTGCTCTTGATGCAAATGAATTTAATCGCATTTCAACTTGCTTGTCTGCTAAAAAAATATGGGATAGATTAGAAGTAACCCATGAAGGAACTAATCAAGTAAAAGAGTCCAAAACTAACATGCTCGTACATAAATATGAACTTTTCAAAATGGAGCATGATGAATCTATAACTGAAATGTTTACTCATTTTACTGATATTATAAATGGTTTAAAGAGTCTTGATAAGTCCTATTCTAATAGTGAGCTTGTGAGAAAGATTCTCAGATCCTTACCAAGAATTTGGGAAGCCAAAGTGACCACCATCCAAGAAGCCAAGGATCTGAACATTCTATCCTTGGAAGAGCTTCTTGGATCACTGATGACACATGAGCTGAGCATGAAACAACATCAAGAGGAAGAAGTCAAAAAGAAGAGAACAATCGCCCTCAAATCCACAGCTCAACTAGATGAAGAAACTGATGACACTGATAATGAAGAGCATGATAAAGAGATGGCACTCATTACCAGAAGGTTCAAGAAGTTTTTGAGAAAAAGAAACAAGAATGAGGAAGAGGTCACTCACAAAAGGAGAACAGAGTAAAGAAAAGGATAAAGACCAACCTCTTATCTGCTATGAATGTAAGAAACCGGGACACTTCAAGTCCGAATGCCCACAACTGAAGAAGGGTCCCAAGAAGTACAAGAAGAAGGCTATGATGGCCACTTGGAGTGGGAGTGATGACTCAAGCTTCGAAGAGGAAGACTCAACAGAACAAGCCAACTTGTGCCTTATGGCACATGAAAATGAGGTAAACTCCGAAACTCCTAGTGACTTTACATTTGAAGAACTTCATGAAGCTTTTTATGATTTAATTGATGAACTAAAGAAACTAGGGATAAAGAACAAAGATCTAAAATCAAAAAATCAATCTTTACTGAAACAAAATGAAAGCATTTCAATTGAAAAATCCACCCTGCTTCAAGAAAATCAAAATTTAAAGAATGAAATTGCCAAGCTAAAATCAATAGTTAAAAATTTCACCTTGAGTTCTAATAACTTAATATGATTCTTGAAAATCAAAAGGCCGTGTATGATAAGGCTGGACTTGGCTATAACCCCTTAAAGAAACAAAAGTATTTAAAAAATATCTATGTAAACTCTTCAAGTAACAAGTTTTCTAATATTACTTGCTTCAAATGTGGTAGAGTAGGACACAAGTCATACACTTGCTTCTCTAACAAATCTGTAAACTCAAATGTAAAGAAAATATGGGTTCCAAAAGAAACCATTATGACTAACCAAAAAGGACCCAAGAAAGCTTGGATACCTAAAACAAAAACTTGACTTTTGTCTGCAGGTGTGTCTAGCATCCCAAGGAGGAAACAAAAATGATATCTTGATAGCGGATGCTCGAGATACATGACTGGTGATGAATCCCAATTCATCACACTTGACGCTAAGAATGGAGGGATGGTCACCTTTGGAGACAATGGTAAAGGAAAGATCATCGGTATAGGTAACATTGGTATCACTCCCTCCAAGTACATTGAAAATATTTTGTTAGTAGATGGTTTAAAGCATAATTTACTAAACATTAGTCAATTTTGTGATAAAGGATATAAAGTTATTTTTGAATCTTCTGTTTGTATTGTAACTAGTCCTATTAATGAAGGCATTAAATTTGTTGGACATAGACATGGTAATGTTTATATGGTAGATTTGAATGATCTATCCAAGATAAACATGCAATGCTTAGTATCTTTGAATGCCAAGATTAATAAGACTAGTTGGCTTTGGCATCGTAGACTTGCACATATTAGCATGCATTCACTTTCAAAACTAATTAAGAAGGAATTGGTTCTTGGTTTGCCAAAATTGAATTTTGAAAAGGATAGAATCTGTGATGCATGCCAACTAGGTAAGCAAACAAGAGTTTCATTTAAATCTAAAAATATTGTTTCAACCTCTAGACCTTTAGAGCTATTGCACATAGATTTATTTGGACCTACTAGAACTACTAGTCTAGGAGAAAAATGATATGGTTTTGTAATTATTGATGATTTCTCTTGTTTTACATGGGTTTTCTTTTTGGCACACAAAGATGAAACTTTTTAAGTTTTCTCTAAATTTTACCGAAAAGTCACTAATGAGAAAGGATTTTCAATTCAAAATATTCGAAGTGATCATGGAACCGAATTTGAAAATCAAGAATTTGAAAAATTTTGTGATGAAAAAGGAATAGGCCATAATTTTTCAGCACCTAGGACACCCCAACAAAATGGGGTAGTAGAAAGAAAAAATAGAACCCTAGAAGAAATGGCCCATACCATGCTATGTGAAAGCAACCTTCCAAGATACTTTTGAGCGGAAGCTATTAACACGACATGTTACATTTTAAATCGTGCTTTGATTAGACAAATTTTAAAGAAAACCCCCTATGAGCTTTGGAAAGGAAGAAAACCTAATATTGTATATTTTCATGTTTTTGGTTGCCAATATTTTGTGTTAAATAATGGTAAAGAAAGACTTGAAAAATTCGATGCAAAATCCGATGAAGCGATTTTTCTTGATTACTCCTCCTCTAGTAAAGCTTTTAGAGTGTTTAACATGAGAACCTTAGTAGTAGAGGAGTCAATACATGTTGTCTTTGATGAAACTAACGATCTTCCTTCAAGGAAGAATGAAGGTGTTGATGATGCAGATCCTCTTATAGAAGGGATGAAGGAGATCACTCTGAAAGATTAACAATTCAAGATGATGAGGAACATGAAGACAAATAGGATGAGGGAGGTGAAGAACAACCTCAAGGTACAAATGACCTACCCAAAGAATGGAGGTATGTTCACAATCACCCTAAGGAGCTAATTATTGGTGATCCTATGCATGGGGTAAGAACTCGTTCTTCACTTAAAGATGCATTCAATCATTTTGCTTTTGTCTCTCATCTTGAACCTAAAACCATTGAAGAAGCTGAAAAAGATTATAATTGGATTAATGCAATGCAAGAAGAACTTAATCAATTTGAAAGAAATAATGTATGGACTTTAGTATCAAGACCTAAAAATTTTTTAATAATTGGCACAAAATGGGTTTTTAGAAATAAATTAGATGAACATTGGAAATGTAATAAGAAATAAAGCAAGATTGGTTGCTAAAGATTATAATCAAGAAGAAGGAATTGATTTTGATGAGACCTTTGCACCTGTTGCTAGACTAGAGGTAATTAGACTTCTACTTGCATATGCTTGCTTTATGAAATTTAAATTATTTCAAATGGATGTCAAAAGTGCCTTTTTGAATGGATATATTGCTGAAAAAGTCTATGTAGAACAACCCCCAGATTTTGAAAATCATGCTTTTCCTAATCATGTTTTTAAATTAAATAAAGCTCTATATGGTTTGAAACAAGCACCCAGGGCTTGGTATGAAAGGCTAAGCAAATTTTTACTTAATAATGATTTTTCAAGAGGTAATGTGACACAACCCTTTTCATTAAAAGAAATTAAGATGATATATTAGTTATACAAATATATATTGATGACATTATTTTTGGGTCTACTAATGAATCTCTTTGTCAAGATTTTGCAAAGCTCATGCAGGGGGAGTTCGAGATGAGCATGATGGGAGAACTTACATTCTTTCTCGGACTCTAAATCAAACAAACAAAGGAAAGAATCTCCATCACCCAAAGCAAGTACATAAGGAAATTACTCAAAAGATTTGGAATGGAGAACTCCAAAGCAATTGGCACACCCATGAGCCCTTCATGTAAGCTTGACAAGGATGAAGAAGGTAAAAGTGTAGACTTAAAATATTATAGAGGTATGATTAGCTCTCTACTATATTTAACTGCTAGCAGACCTGATATTATGTTTAGTGTCTGTCTTTGTACTCGATTTCAATCTAATCCTAAAGAATCTCACTTGAATATTGTTAAAAGAATCCTTAGATATTTGAATGGTACTCAAACTCTAGGATTATGGTACTGTAAGGACTCATTAATTGATTTAATAGGATATTCAGATGCTGATTTTGCTGGATGTAGATTAGATAGAAAAAGCACTAGTAGAACTTGCCAATTTCTTGGAGTTAACCTAATCTCTTGGTTTAGCAAGAAATAAAATTCGGTAACACTGTCTATGGCCGAGGCCGAATATATTGCAGCCGAAAGTTGTTGTGCTCAAATCTTGTGGATTAAGCAACAACTCGAAGATTTTGATATCAAACTTAATGAAACTCCCATAAGATGTGATAACACTAGTGCCATAAATCTTACTAAAAATTCAATTCAGCATTCTAGGTCTAAACATATTGAAATCAGGCATCATTTTATAAGAGAACATGTTCAAAATAAAGACATAATTCTTGACTATATTTGTACTGAAAAATAATTAGCTGATATCTTTACAAAGGCCTAAGTGAAGATAGATTCTGTGAAATTAGGAGAGAACTAGGAATCCTTGATCCATCTGCTTAAATATCTCTCTGATCCCAAGGGATCAATGTCAAAAACTCTTTGAACTCAATTCTCATCATTTCTCTTGGGCTTAAAAGCTCAAAATTATCATTCTCATAATTGATCATTGAGCAAATATCCTTCTCCTAAAGTTTCAAATTTTTTGGAAATTGTTCATCATTTTTTCTGAATTTCTGTGAGCCATGAGTCGACCCCTAGGGTCGACCCAATGGCAAACTTGTAGTTTTGGCCAAAATCCACGGGCTCCTTTTTATTGAAAATCCATTCTTTGAGCCGACCCATTCCACCGTCTTCTTCCTCCCTCCAAAACCTTAGGTCCCCTTTTCTTCCTCTCCAAACCCAAGTCCTTCCCCCAAGATTCTTCTCCCATCACCCCTTACACCTCAAATCGACCCTTAGGAATCGAGCTCTTCCCTTTTTCCTCCCTTGATTAGAACGGATTGAGCGTGCCCTAGATTCTATCCTTCTCCAAATCGAGGTATCACTCCTCCAAAAATCCCTATCCTTCCCTAAAATCCCTCTATCTCTTCACACATTTGACCTCGTAAGACCCTTGCTTGCTCTGGTGGTGGAAATGGCTCCAAAAATGAAGCTCCCACAAAGAAGGAAGTCGGTCCGCGAGTTGGAAGAAGGCGTGCGCAGGAAGAGACAGGCTTCTCAGATCTCATCAGCTTTCATCCCTGTTTCGGCATCTGCTCCAGGTTCTTCTCGGTCTCCATTAAGCCCCAGTAAGATTCCTTATCTGATAGAAAGGTAGAACTCGAAAAAAACGTAGATTTCAGATTTTTTGAAAAAGAGGGGTTCTCCATTGGTTCAAAAATCAAAGATCAAGGTTGGGGATACTATTGCTCACTTAAAGAAATTACTTATGTGGATTTGATTAGGAAATTTTATCTGAACTTGAGCTATGGCAATGGAACAGTAACATCCATTGTTAAGGGTATAGATATCTGTCTAGATACTATACTTTTGAGAGAAATTCTTCATTTACCCTGTGAGGGATACTCAAACATGGAACTCCCAGTCAAAGAAGAAGGAATTAATGTGATTCTAGAAAGAACCTTCTGGGAAGCCTAAACAAACTAGAGGTCAAGATCCTTTCCATTGAGATGAGGATACTACATCAAATGATAACAAAGCTTTTCTTCCCTAGAAGTGGTAGACATGACCTCCTCTCAGGCCGAGACATTTGCATCATGTTTCATGTGATTATCCAAACCCCCCTAAACCTCCCAGCATTAATGATAGAAGCTATGAGGGAAACCCTAAATAGATCCAAGGCACATCTGCCTTTCGGTATGGCCCTCACTTTGGTATTCAGGAGGTTTGGAGTTAGTTTTGAAGGGGAGACAACAGCTAGGCTTTCTCACTCTGACACCATCAACCAACATATTTTGCACCGCATGGGATTTACTAAGATAGATAGTGGTTGGACTAAAGGTGTAGAAGAGAGAGTTAAGGACAGAGCTGAGGTAGAAGGTCCTTCATCACCTCTCCATGATATCAGGGCAGCATCTCCAGACATTCATTCGTTTCTGATCCCGAGGCTGGCCCATCAGAGTCTACTAGGAGGCACACTCCAGTCCAGCAGTCAGACAACAGAGCACATCTCTCAGAGATCAGATTGGCTGATGACCAGATAGAGATGATCTCTCAACGTGTGGCTTCCTTACTTTCTCGACAGTTGGGCACTTCAGCTTTTGCATAGGGATCCACATCACATGATGTATCTGATCAGACTTTGATCCCTCACATCTCCACTATCTTTCAGATGATTTCAGTTCAGTCAGTTTGCATTCAGCAGCTTGAGGGTTATATATTGAGACTGACTGGGAGAGTACTTGACTTGCAGGGGCAAGTATTAGCTCTGGTACATCCACAGCCACAGGAGTGCATCACTGAGGTCTCAGACCTATCTACCGAGGCTGCCAGACTTAGAGGAGTCTTGGAGAGTGGATTTGATTTCCTGAGGAGAGAGATCAGAGGCTCCAGTGAGCATGCTTCCACCTAGTTCACTGCACTGCTACAGTCTGTTTTGAGAGTCTTGAACCTTCTGGATACCATCAGACTCTCTCTTGCAGTTCAATCTGTTGCTTCTCAGCCTTCAGGATCATCTCACCCACCCACTCGTGCCGGCACCTCCACTCGTGGCAGAGGCAAACGGGGTAGAGGTCGAGCCCTTGGTCGTGATCCTTCATCTCCTCACCCCATCTCCGATTCATCTGACTCTGATCCATCCAGTCATGATCTCTACTAGATCTTTGTAGTTAGTTTTATCTTTAGTTTCATTCTAGGATCTATCTTTTGAGCCATGTAATGATGTTGACTGATTGACTTTTGTATTTTGGTATATGTATTGGAACAACTATGTGGTATCAGTCACTTTTTGATTATATATATATACTCTTTAACTTTCAATGAATGACCTTCAAATTGAGTTGCTTTTAATTATGTGCATGCTTAAAATACTATGAATTGCAATATGCTATCCATGATATCCAATGGTATATCTTTTCTGTTTGCTGTATTCAGGGGGAGTAAAACAATACGCAACTAAGAACAAGCAATAAAGAAGGAAGCTAAAGAAGTAACATTAGTAAAATTAATTCCATCAAAAGAAAGAAATAGAGAAAATATATTCAAAAAAGGGGGAGTAAACAATTTTTGTTGATGCTGTCAAAAAGGGAGAGAAATTAAAGAATCAAAAGCAAAATGTTAAGCAATTGAGAAATAAGTCAAGAGCAAATTTTCAAATTCATAAGCAAAGAGCAAATTTTCAAATTCTTAGGCAAATTCTGCTCTGATACAAAATATTCTGCTCTGATACCGAAACCAAAGAATCAATCTTCTTTTCAAGCAAATGCACTTATAAGTAATTTTCAAATTGGTAGCAAATTTTCTATTTATCTTCAAACTACCTATGATGCATTTCATTCCAATACATGGCTATAATATTCAAATAATGCATCTTCATAACTTTGAAATTCATGCTCAATGTTTCATATATATGCTTTTGCTCAAGTATTTTGTCATCATCAAAAAAGGGAAGATTGTTGCTCTTTGGATTGATTTTGATGATTACAAAGCATTTGAAGAGGTACTAATGATTTTCGCTTGAAAAAGACTTATTGCTTTTCAAGAGCAAAATCGTAATTTTACGAAACTCTTATTTGAAAGCATCAAGTGCTAGAACAAAAGATTTGTGATCCATTGATGAAAATTTTATAATTTTTGGACATATATTTTGAAAGATATCCATGTTTGAAAATTTGAGTCGACCCCATGAGTCGACTCATGGCACAATGAGCTGTTTGGCACGCAGATTTTTTTAGCTGGCACAGTCTTGGCATAGTCTGTGAGTCGACCCCATGGGTCGACCCCCAGCATGAGTCGACCCATGAGTCGACCTCTGCTGTTTTTAAGTCAAAATAACAGAACCTTTATTTTCTGCTATTTTTCCACAGAGGTCGACCCATGAGTCGACCCATGAGCATGAGTCGACCCTTGTGACGAGAAAGTTCCGCAATGACTAGTTTTTAACCCATTTTAAGTACTTTTAATGCTCATTTAATGTGGTCTAACGGCTCTATTTCAGCCCAGATTATTCTTCACCATTTCTTAAAGCTATAAAAGGGACAAAAAGGTGGGAATAAAAAATAAGAAGATTTTTGAAAAGAGAATTTCAAGCATACTTTTCAGTCCTAAGCAAGAGCTCACTCAAAGCATTCAAGAAGCTTTTAATTCAAGCTCACCAACTCTTCAAGTGCACATTCAAGTCTCAACCACCTTGAGAAAATTGAAAAGAGCCTTCTTCTCTTTGAGAAAAGTGTATTTAAAGCCTCATTCGCTCATTAAAGGAGCTTCTTTTGTATTTTCTGTGCTATTGATTGTTATACTCTGTTTGAGTTATTGTTTTTGTTTTGGAAGGATTCCAAAACAAGGGAAGATTGATCCGAACCTTGAATCAAAGTGTATTGGGTTGGCTTATACCCGGAAAACAAGTGGACTAGCTTGGGATAGCTAGAGTCGGAGTTTCCGACGAGTGTATTCAGGTTGAATACTATTTAGTGGATTGAAATTCCAAGTAGGAGCTTGGGGAGTGGATGTAGGTGCAAGGTTGGCACCGAACCACTATAAATCTTTTGTTTGTGTTGTGCCTAATTGCTCTTCTTTAGAACTTCTTTATTCTTTTGCATTCTTGCTTTTAACCATTAGTCTTGAATCAACTATACTCTTCCTATTTATTTATTTAGCTATTATTAAACATTTTTCATAAGACATAAGTTAAGTTTAAAATTTTTAGAAACCCAATTCACCCAACCTCTTGGGTTGCATAGCTGGGCAACAATGGGAGGTGGAGATTGTAAAATAATGGCCGCATATATACAAAAAAAAGTAAAATAGTTGCCTCCATTTGATTATTGGAACAGTTTTGTCACAAGAAAATGACCTATTATCTGACTATAGATCCTATCACAATATTTTTTGTAATCAAATATCTATAGACAATGCAGTTATTATACAGTTGTTATCCTTTTCTTAATTATCGCAACATAAAATGGATATGAAAATATTATGTTACTTTTAGAATCTTCATGATAATAAAATATAAAGGTTAATGTAACAACTGATACATATACTGAAATATGTATTGGCAAACTCGAGTGAATATTAGGCTAACTTTTGGCCTTTTTCTTCCGAGAAATTTATTCTTTATATTTTATGAGATTTTTTTTTTGTTTTGATTTAACACCTATCCTTTTGTGTGTCTTTGTATACATGGTAGTGCCAATTTTAAGGTTAGATTGGCAATTGACAAACGTGCAAGAAAATAAAATGTTGAGGGTGGTCGTATAGTACATAGCTACTGCATGCCCGAGAAAGTATAAAACTAATTCCTTCTCCTCCTCAATTCAAAAATAATTGGATATTTTTAAAAAAGCAATCAATTATGGAAATACAATCAAATAATTTTTTTTTTTTTTTTTTTTTTTTTTTGCGGGGTTGGTGGGTTTTGTGGGGGGGAGGTGGGGGGTGTGGTGGGGGTGGGAAACCAACATATAGAATTAAATTTGGAGGAGAGATAGTGAGATACACCCACTGAGCTTTACCGGTCGGCCTGTTGATTTTTTTTTTTTTAAAAAAAACCTAAAACATTATACTTATTTTTTTAAACTTCAAATAGATGAATTGTGTTTTGTCATAAAATTATTAATAAATGATACTATCTTTAGACAACATAACTCCCTTTTGACAAGGTCTTGTCAGCTCACCCCATGAACTAACTGGCATGGTAGCGCTACATGCAATCTCTAGTGAAGCTTGCTGCAAAAGCTGCATGCAATCTCTAAGAAAACTTGCCGCAAAAGCTGCTGCAACGTATGGGATCGTAAAACCCATATCCGGACAATTGTCGGCTTGACTCGGCATGGGCATTCAAAGCATCTCTTTCTCGCTCACATGGGCCAGCATAAAGCATCTGTGAACCACTACTACAATAAACAAACATATCCAAAATAGTCGGCCATTATAAGATTCGATTCGATAGCTGCTCGCAAGGAATCGAGTCATCCACCTGGCATTCCCTTCTGCGAATTGGCATCTCGATCGGGGAAAGAAAAAATTAGCATCTTTCCGAAAAGAAAGTCCACCATCCATCCATCCATCATTCCCAGTACACTTCCTGCGTCTTTTACGCATTGACCTGCGGTCAGCCACCATCCAGGCATCAAATTATCTGCTAGAATGGGGTATTGTTCTGCCCCTACCGGAATCGGGCCCTGTATAAATTTACCGGCCAAGCCCTGGAAGCGTTTCGAGGCGAACAGAGATCTCGCGGAGCGGAGGCTCAAATTCACCCAACAAATTCAGACGAGATGGTTAGCCTGTCGTGTCTCTCTCTTGCTAGCGAGAGGACCGGTGAATTGTGCTGGTCTGATTCTTAACACGGAATTTTTCCTGATGTTGATGTCATCTGTTTTTGTCTGCAGCCCCTCTGTGGTGGTCTTGATAACAATGGCAGATATGGCTTGGGTGCCGGTTTCCACAACCTTAACGGTTACGACGGACATGGTTGGCCTTGCGGCGGCAACGCTGGCGCCATCTACTACCCTGGCGCATCGGGCGGCGGCAACGTCGGCGGCATCTATGGCGAGGGCAACGTAATCATCATTAATAACTACAGCTGCGGCAATTTAGACAGCCCAGTTAGACGGATGAGCCGTCCTTGCTTCGATGAGGATGAGGAGGAGGAGGAAGAAGAGGATGGGAATGATGAAGATGAGGACGAGGAGGAGGAAGATGATGAGTATTGACCAAACTTCATTCCCCTGTATCATGCATGTCAGGTGATGATCTGGGTTCAGGTTGTATCTTTTGCACAGCATAATAAATAATGATTGATCTTCGTCTTCCTCCTCGACCTTAACCATTGAATCATATTTTGCACAGCTTGCAAAGCATGCTGAATCTTTTCCATCCATCCACAGCCCAAATTATGAAGCTGACGTCCTACTTTGATAGCTGTGCAAAATATAATCCGTAAAGATCAATCATTCTTTCATGCGAAAGATACAAACTAAACCCATCATAGTTAGCCTGGTAACGGCATATTTTTTTCAGAATTTTGATACATACTCTAAAGCCATTTTTCATACCATTACTATTATTGTGGTGTAGTATAGAGAGGGCATCTTTAGTTTTACATTGATTGTGAATTAAGGAGTATGATTTATATAGATTGGAATCTTCTTTCTCCCATAAGATACCTTTTAAAGAATAAAATCGTGAGGTCCTGTGCGACTATATCAGAGATCAAAATGGATAATACCTCATGTATGCGGGTGCAGAGGTATAAACCAACCATCCGAGCTATCCGATCTCTTGACTCATGACCGCAATATTGGCACCGTTTGTGAGAATGCCTTCTGCCCACACATATTCTCTCTTGACTAGAGGGTTGTGTTGCAGTACAAAGAGAGCATCTTTAGTCCTACATCGATAATGAGTCAAGAGAGAGTATGGCTTATATAGATTGGAACCTTCTCTTTTCTGTAAGGTGCTTTTTAATGGACAAAATTGTGAGGCCCTGTATAATAGTGTCAGAGATCAAAATGAACAATGTCTCATGTATACGGATACGGAGGCATAAGCTAACCATTCGAACTATCTGACCTCTTGATCCATGACGGGCACGGAGACATAAGCCAACGATCTGAGCTATCCGACTCCTTGATCTATGATCGCAACAACTACTATTGCTGATTTAAGATTGACTCAATGATTTATCCATTGGCAATCAATTTTGAACAATCATTTGCATGACAAATGTGGTAAATAATTTGAACCATATAGACGACTTGAAAGTGAAAAGTATAGCTTAGTACAGTAAATAATTCAAAATTCAGGAGTTTTTTAGAAATTACTTCTCCCCAGTTTATCTTCGGCATTGTCGCCCTCAAGGCGGTTTGCGGCCACTGCCTAATTGAGCCCAAGGCATGCTGGAGGAGCTTATTGTAGTGGACCGTATGTAGAAGCAATCGAGCTCTAGGAAATGGGCTGATGTGGTGGATCTATAGCTGGATTATTCTCGGCAAGGGACTCCACTTCTTATTTTATAGACTCGGATGGACAAGGGTATCTTTTTCACAATAGGTTGGATTCGCCTACATTTTTTCTTTTTTTTTTGCTAAATGTCCTATCACTGTTGGATGAAATGCCCTAGAATCCGTTAGATGTTTGAATCTCATATGGAGAATTGTGAGGACGGTGGACATCCAAATATACACCTGCATTACCATCCCTAGTGGAGAGTATAGGTTTGGTTTGCCTATATAGTCTTTTCTGCTAGATGCCAAACCATTGTTTCGTGAAATGCTTTTTAGAATCTATTGAATGATAGCTTTAACTCTCTCTGCTGCTTTTCTAAACAATTATATTTATATCAATTTTGGATGGATAACTGGAATGGGTTGAAGTGATTTATATAGGATCCGGCTTGGCCAAGCAAATGTTAGGTCTCGTCTCATGTATCACATTTAGCCTTATGAAGATATGATGTAGATTTGGTATGGTCGAGCTACAACTCTACAAACAGATATGACGTAGATTTGGCTATGCTTATTTGCTACTTATTCTGTATTTTGTTTCTACTTTGAGCAGGAGAAGTGCAAGAGAGAGCTTCAGAACTCTTGAACGTGTATGCATGCAACTTCAAACAACAACACTCAAACAAACTTGGAAATGAGTCTTCCTTCTATGACTTGTTCGACCAAGCCAAGGCAGCTTAATAATTTTGACATTGAGACTCAGTGTGTTTATGATATCCTTATGGCTGCATTTTGATTTCCATGTCATGTGAACTTGGTCGTGCATCAGGTATCTATCGAAAATATGGCAATTGTAATTATATGAACATCCATATGATAAAGTTCAGCAAATAAATACTTGATATGCATCTTTTGGAGTGACATGACGTTGAAAATGATCCTGGTGCTGTCCACTCATGTGAAATGGCATTTTTCTTAAGGTTAGAAACCATTAGTTGCTGATGGATAGCTGGTCGACATAGGCCCACATCGGTTGATAGGACAGAGCTAGTTCCAACTTGACTACTAGGAACACTGGTTCGAACTAAGCAAGATTAATCCAAAACATAGATGTTGCCTATCACTGGGTTTTCTAATTGTGTCAACTATGGCCAACGTAAGTGCTGATTTTACAGAGAGAAGTTGAAATAGAAAGATGATAATTGAAGTGACCAATCACTGGGTTAAAAGATTCTGCTAATGATTCAAATAAATCCAGAACAGAGCCAATCCCTGCAATAAATTACCGGTGTATTTGATCATAGCATGGTCATACAAGTCTACTATTTGTCTTTGTTTTGGTGATCATGGATACCTTTGCTTTACCAGGCGAAGCTAAACATTCAACATCCATCCAACCTTGAGAGTTCGAGATATATACAAACATATATCATGATAATAGTAAGCAAACCATTATAGAAAATATATTAAAAAGAAAAGGAAAAGAGATACTTTTAGATGAAGAGATACCATTGTAGAAAAATTACAATTTTCTGTCAAACCTTAATCCTAGTCTTAGCTCAAATCCTTGACAATTAGATGAGGTGCGTAACCTAGAGAAAGAGGTAATGGTGGCCTTATTTTCAAAGCAAGAGGAGAGAAGCAACACGATGTCCTTTATGGCGAGGGCTTGGGGATGGTGATGGTGGTGGAGGGACTGGATTTATTGGAGACTGGGCAATCACAAGAGGCAATTGCAAAGGTGGAATAACTACTACAAATAAACTAATATTATTGATTGGGTTGGGAGAGACTAGAGATCAGGAGTTGGAGGAGAAAGGAATTGAGATCAGTGAGGAGAGGTACTATTGGATTGTTCATTTCTCCTTTTGATTTTATACTTCTCTAGATAACATAATTTGGTATGTTATGATCATTTCATTTATTTGCCAGCTAGCTTTTTCGAATTTGACATGTTTTTATTTTATTGAAAAGGGAGGCATCGAATTTGACATGTTACCGTATTATTTATAATTCCCACATACGAACTGCTCCCGTCGTGGATTATATTTGTTGCCTTTGCTGAAAATAAATGCATCTCATTATGTAAATAGCAAGCATAAAATATATTATGCAGAGTTTCTACTTGAAGCATGTTTTCCCAAATAAGCTTGGATAGAAAAAATGGAAATCTTTATAGACGTACGCTAGAAAATTTTTTTAAGATTGAAATTTAGATTTCACTTTCTTTGCATGATTCAATCATGTTTTCAGTATATATATATCAAAAATTAATCAAGATGAACTTCACTTTCTTTGCATGTTCCAATGTTTTCAGTATCAAAAATTAATCAAGAGATAGGATCACAGTAGAGCAAAAATTTGTTCCTGTTGTTGATATGTTGGCCATGGTGGGAGTCTTAAAGCTAGCTAGTTGAAAGTCTTAACTGCATCAAATTAAGATGGCTCTTCATCAAAAAAAAAAAAAAAACAAATTAAGATGGCTCGGCTCGTATCAGGTGCCCATAGTCGATAGAGATAGTGCTAAAAGAGCACCGCGCGCACGCAGAGAAGGAAAAGAGAGAGAGAGAGAGAGAGAGAGAGAGAGAGAGATAAATCAGTTAAATCAGCCCAATGTTCTACAAGAAATTAGTATTTCCATTTTGTATGGTAGGAATCTTCTAATGCTGCAAAAGCGCACCTTGATCTCTCTGTTTTTTTTTTTTTAATAAAAGATTCAACACCATCTAAATTTGCTGTGTCAGGTAGTTTTTTTTTTCAGTGACCGATAAAGCCTGGTAAAAAACAAAAGAGAAATAAAAAGAGACCGAGAATTTTGAAGCACTCGATAGATTAAAACCAGAAACAAAAAAGCAAAACGAAGAAAGAGGGGAATCGCAGAAAGGCTGAGGCCAGAGAGAGAGAGAGAGAGAGATTTTGGAGAAAAGGATTCTGTTATGAGTTTTTCTCTTGTTCTTCTTGTGGCAAAAGTTGGAGCGGAGGGGTATGTAGAGTTGAAGTAGGGGGAAAAAGTTACTGGGAACCGAAATGAATGACATAGGCCTCAACTCCATTTCCTGCATGGAGAGTGGAGACCCCTATCTATATTCAGGTTCTGTATTGATGCTCTAGAAGTAAGAAGCACGGGCCTCAGGTGGAGTTGACGTTGGGGCAAAAGTTGGCTTGCCTTGCTCCTCACGAGTAGGTTTCCTAATTACTATAAACCGGCCAAGCCCCCCCGGAAACAACTCGGTCGGAGACAAGAAACACCAGACCAACTCGGAAAATATGGTCAGCCCCACCTTCTCGATTCAGATCTATATATATCTGCAAGTTTTTGATCGATCCATTAATGAGCTTGCATGTGTCATGTTAATTATTTGGCAGGGGAACCGGCATGGTGGCATGATCGGTGGCGTCTTCGGGCCGGAGGAGGAAGGCGGCGGCAGGGTCGGCCGCATCTATAGACCTGGTGAGCATGGCGGTGGCAACGTGGGCGCCATCTACAGACCCGGCGCCAGAGGTGGCGGTAACGTGGGCGCCATCTACGGACCTGGCTCTAGCGGCGGGGGCAACGTCGGCGCCATCTATGGAAGTGGGCCGGGCACGGGAGACGGCGGGCAGCGTGGCGGATGTTTCCGGTGGTTCGACACCTTGTTTGAGAGGTGACCGGACATTGGCAAATCTGCCACTTACGAGATCCATCCTGCATCCATTATATCATACAAAACACACACACACACACACACACATATATATACATATGTATACATGTATGCTACTGATCAGCCTGGTGGAAAAAATTACTGTCCTGAATATAGGGGCTCCTTGACGCAGCAGCCAGACTAACATATGTACCAGGGGATGTTCACTTTTGAAATATGAAACTCTGATCCTACAATGTTAATTATGTTATTGTTGTTTTTCTTTTTTTTTTCGATAAAAAAATATAAAGTACCATCAAATATTCGAGAAAGAAGAAAAGTAGGCTATTGATTGATAGCTGCTCCATCTCCCGTGCGTATGCAAAGTTTGGCCCGCGGTCGGCCGGTAATCTATATGCGGAGTATTATTACATAATTGCTGCTTTGTTGTGCATTAAGAATTTTAAAATTCTGCACTAACAAATACTTAGGATGTAAAACTAGCCACTCCACCACCTTATCCTTCAATTTTAATAGATTTCCAAGTCATGCTTGGATAAAAAGGCAATCCACCTTGGAACTTCTCTTGCATTGCAAGCCTGTGAAATGTTGCATCAGACTTGCATGCATGATTTGCTGCACCTTCGATGAAGCTCTGTACGGTGAAATTAATTTCTCATGGAGTGACTAAACTTCTTTTCTTTAATTTGATCTTGGCCGAGTGGAGTGTTATAGGGAGGAATAATAGGTGCATGACAATAGGATCAAGATCGTCAAAAATCAATTTGGACATACCATCAAGAGCTAACAGATCAGATGTCGTTTCCAGACATCGTATCCAGACCGTTAAGATATGCTCCATTCGACAGTCAGTCACTGATATTTAATTACAGTCCGATATTTATCATGCCTCGAATCCGAATTACGCTGTTGGAAATAAAGATCGGTTCTGTTGGGATGCCACCTCATGCCGTTGGAAATCAACTTTAAACAGACGTGTGGAGGGGGGGATGTCATTTTAAAAGCTACAACTCTACTACGAAATGGTTTTGGGCAGCTCTACCGACTTCAATGGAGTTGTGTGTTCATTTAGAGACTATTTAAAGCATTGTAGTTGATGTTGTACAGCAACTCAAGTTGCATTGAACGTAAGTTGGAATGATTTACAAGAAAGTTCGCTTCTTGTATTTGAAGGACAGATTCGAAAAGGGGGACTTCTCTGACAAATTATTCCCTCGAACATGCTGGTGAATATAAAGTCGGAGCACCTGATGTTCGTGGAGATAAAGATGGTCTAGATGAAGAGGTTGGCATTGGAACCGGCTCCATCCGCCAAGGCTCCTCTTTTATGCCGATTGAACCTAGCTCAACTCACAGTGGTTCAGTCTGGACGTGGAAACCAAATCATTTAAAATGAAATGGAATCATCGCTAGATTATATCATATCTCATGCAAACATGCTTTGTGGCCCCTGTTCGATCCCGCAAAAGAAAAAATCCTCAGACCCACCAATACTTGCCTCGCATTATGGCATCAATTACCATGACCTGCAGAAACCCTGTCGTATCATGCATGGCGGCAGAGGGAACTTGTGCGCACCGAACCAAAAAAGAAAAAAGAGAAGGCACTCGTGATCGCATTGCTTTTCTTTGAATCTTACTGCTTTGTCTTCGCTGTCGCAAGTGGCGTTCGGCATCAGTCCCTTGCTTTGTTTTCATTTAGAGACTATTTAGAGCATTGTAGTTGATGTTGTACAGCAACTCAAGTTGCATTGAACGTAAGTTGGAATGATTTACAAGAAAGTTCGCTTCTTGTATTTGAAGGACAGATTCGAAAAGGGGGACTTCTCTGACAAA
Source organism: Elaeis guineensis (assembly GCF_000442705.2). Lineage (NCBI taxonomy): Eukaryota > Viridiplantae > Streptophyta > Magnoliopsida > Arecales > Arecaceae > Elaeis > Elaeis guineensis. The sequence goes on along the minus strand of NC_026001.2, from coordinate 1,506,707 downwards.
TTATTCCCTCGAACATCTTGCTGGTGAATATAAAGTCGGAGCACCTGATGTTCGTGGAGATAAAGATGGTCTAGATGAAGAGGTTGGCATTGGAACCGGCTCCATCCGCCAAGGCTCCTCTTTTATGCCGATTGAACCTAGCTCAACTCACAGTGGTTCAGTCTGGACGTGGAAACCAAATCATTTAAAATGAAACGGAATCATCGCTAGATTATATCATATCTCATGCAAACATGCTTTGTGGCCCCCGTTCGATCCCGCAAAAGAAAAAATCCTCAGACCCACCAATACTTGCCTCGCATTATGGCATCAATTACCATGACCTGCAGAAACCCTGTCGTATCATGCATGGCGGCAGAGGGAACTTGTGCGCACCGAACCAAAAAAGAAAAAAGAGAAGGCACTCGTGATCGCATTGCTTTTCTTTGAATCTTACTGCTTTGTCTTCGCTGTCGCAAGTGGCGTTCGGCATCAGTCCCTTGCTTTGTTTTCATTTAGAGACTATTTAGAGCATTGTAGTTGATGTTGTACAGCAACTCAAGTTGCATTGAACGTAAGTTGGAATGATTTACAAGAAAGTTCGCTTCTTGTATTTGAAGGACAGATTCGAAAAGGGGGACTTCTCTGACAAATTATTCCCTCGAACATCTTGCTGGTGAATATAAAGTCGGAGCACCTGATGTTCGTGGAGATAAAGATGGTCTAGATGAAGAGGTTGGCATTGGAACCGGCTCCATCCGCCAAGGCTCCTCTTTTATGCCGATTGAACCTAGCTCAACTCACAGTGGTTCAGTCTGGACGTGGAAACCAAATCATTTAAAATGAAACGGAATCATCGCTAGATTATATCATATCTCATGCAAACATGCTTTGTGGCCCCCGTTCGATCCCGCAAAAAAAAAAATTCTCAGACCCATCAATACTTGCCTCGCATTATGGCATCAATTATCCTGACCTGCAGAAACCCTGTCGTATCATGCATGGCGGCAGAGGGAACTTGTGCGCACCGAACCAAAAAAGAAAAAAGAGAAGGCACTCGTGATCGCATTGCTTTTCTTTGAATCTTATTGCTTTGTCTTCGCTGTCGCAAGTGGCGTTCGGCATCAGTCCCTTGCTTTAAAGAGCGTGATTCGCGTAGTCCCACCAGCAAGCATGGATAAATTAACAGGCTAAGCCGGCAAGCAACTTCATAGCGATTCCTTTGGGAGGCGGAAATTTCCCACCAACTCGAGAAAGAAAAAAAAGCAAATGGTTAGCTAGCCCGTCATCCTTCCTATTGATACCCATCTGCCAGTCCTCGATCAGTGTACTGTTCCTTATCCTCTCATATTTATTTCGTCGAGCAGGGGAACCAGCAAGGCGACACGGCTACCGCTGGAGCCGGCAGCGACGGCGGCGGCGGCGGCGGCGGCGGTGGCGGAGTTCCTGACAGTGGCGGAGTTCCTGACATCGACGAGTGGGACGAGGGAGGCGGCAGCAGCATCTACAGATCCGGTGCTAGAGGAAGCCGCTATCTCGGCGCCAACCATGGACCGGCCCTGGACGACGGCGGGGGCAACGTTGGTGCCATCTATGGATCCGGCGCGGGAGGCGGAGGCAACGTGGGGAGCATCTACGGAGACGTCGAGGGGAGGGACAGCAACGTCGTCGGCATCCGCGGGCTCAGAGAAGGCGGCAACTACAGAGCCGGCGGGAGCCTTCGTGGAAATATAGGAGCCATCTACGCATCTGGTGCGAGGAGCACAGGCGGCAACATTGATGAAATATTCTTACCCGGCCGAGGAAGCGGTGAAAGATTCTTATCCGGCCGAGGAAGCGGTGAAAGATCCTTACCCGGCCGAGGAAGCGGCGGCACAGGCGGCAACATTGATGAAATATTCTTACCCGGCCGAGGAAGCGGTGAAAGATCCTTACCCGGCCGAGGAAGCGGCGGCACAGGCGGCAACATTGATGAAATATTCTTACCCGGCCGAGGAAGCGGTGAAAGATCCTTACCCGGCCGAGGAAGCGGCGGCACAGGCGGCAACATTGATGAAATATTCTTACCCGGCCGAGGAAGCGGTGAAAGATCCTTACCCGGCCGAGGAAGCGGCGGCACAGGCGGCAACATTGATGAAATATTCTTACCCGGCCGAGGAAGCGGTGAAAGATCCTTACCCGGCCGAGGAAGCTGCGGCACAGGCGGCAACATTGATGAAATATTCTTACCCGGCCGAGGAAGCGGTGAAAGATCCTTACCCGGCCGAGGAAGCGGCGGCACAGGCGGCAACATTGATGAAATATTCTTACCCGACCGAGGAAGCGGTGAAAGATCCTTACCCGGCCGAGGAAGCGGCGGCACAGGCGGCAACATTGATGAAATATTCTTACCCGGCCGAGGAAGCGGTGAAAGATCCTTACCCGGCCGAGGAAGCGGCGGCACAGGCGGCAACATTGATGAAATATTCTTACCCGGCCGAGGAAGCGGTGAAAGATCCTTACCCGGCCGAGGAAGCGGCGGCACAGGCGGCAACATTGATGAAATATTCTTACCCGGCCGAGGAAGCGGTGAAAGATCCTTACCCGGCCGAGGAAGCGGCGGCACAGGCGGCAACATTGATGAAATATTCTTACCCGGCCGAGGAAGCGGTGAAAGATCCTTACCCGGCCGAGGAAGCGGCGGCACAGGCGGCAACATTGATGAAATATTCTTACCCGGCCGAGGAAGCGGTGAAAGATCCTTACCCGGCCGAGGAAGCTGCGGCACAGGCGGCAACATTGATGAAATATTCTTACCCGGCCGAGGAAGCGGTGAAAGATCCTTACCCGGCCGAGGAAGCGGCGGCACAGGCGGCAACATTGATGAAATATTCTTACCCGACCGAGGAAGCGGTGAAAGATCCTTACCCGGCCGAGGAAGCTGCGGCACAGGCGGCAACATTGATGAAATATTCTTACCCGGCCGAGGAAGCGGCGGCACCGGCGGCAACATTGATGTAAGAATTGGCACCGGCGGCAACATTGATGAAATATTCTTACCCGGCCGAGGAAGCTGCGGCACCGACGGCGGTAGCTGGCGTGCCGTGTGAGGTGACCGGAGACGAAGACGTCTTTGCAAAACTAGCAATTCTGACCACCATCCGTATTTGCTTCAGATGTATATGGATCATTGCCGGACTGCTTCTCGCGTATATATGCCAATGCGTACTTTTATCCTTGCTTGATCGAATAAATGAAAGATATTCTCTCGCGCTGCTTCCCCCTTCCTTCCTCTTGATTTTTTATTTTTTATTTTTTTCTTTTGGATGGGATGGAGGCAAATATACATCCATAATGCTGATTTTCATTCCGTCTCTTCTCTTTCCGCTGAAATAAGAACTCTTGCGCTGAGAGGAGTACAATTCTCTCATTTTTAGTTTGTTGCTAGATTTTTTAAGTTTTCATTTTTACTTTTGATTTTGATTTTATATATATATATATATCAATCAATTAATAATTATCCCTCACCAAGGACATCTCAATTCAAATAAGTGGTATACGAGAAAAGTTTTTTTTTTTTTTTTGTTTGATGAATGCCATACGAGAAAAGCAGCAGCACGATAGCAACACATAAATAGCACCTAAACTGTACCTATGGCTACGAGAAAATAAAGGAGTGTGATCACAGTTAATTGGACAAAAGGAGGTTTCAATTTTATTTTTTTTTTAACTCTCAACTCGACCAACCTCCAAGTAAAACTGGTAAAATATGATCCGATTCGTCAATCCGATCCATGTTCAATCCACCATAAATAAATTTGGATTGAGACTAAACAAGTTTGGGTTATAAACGAGTCGACCCATTTAGCACATTTAATAATTAGATCGAATTTGGATTTTAGATATCTGATTCATTTAATTCGTTTAATTCATTTAATATTCAGATCGGATTGAGCCAAATAACCTATTTAACCTATTTCTGATTCATTTAATATAATTTATTTAATCTATTTAACCTATTTAAAATCCGTTTAACCTATTTAAAATCTGTTTAACCTATTTCTGATCCATTTAATTTGACCTGTTTAACTTGTTTAATCCGTTTAATCTAATTTGAATTATTTAATAAATGAGTTAAATGGATCAGATTAGATTATCTGTTTAATAAACAGATCGGATTCATATTTGAATTTTTGACCTGTTTAACAAACAGATCGGATTTGAGTTGATGATTTTCTGACCCGATCCGTATAGATCTGACCCATTTATAATCCAATCTGACCTGATCGCTACTCTTATCTCCAAGGCTTTCTCGTTGGAATAACTAATTTCCAACTTCCAGCGGGCCTCATGTTGTCTTAAGAAATGGCCTTAGACTTTCTCTTTTTTTCTTTTTTTTTTTTTTTTGATAAGAATGGCCTTGGACATCCTCACCACATCTTGGTAGCTGGACAACGTCATGGTTGCTAACCCCAACCTTCTCTAGCCACCACCAATCACAATGGATTCTTCAACATTAATTGGTGCCATGGCCATGAATTATGAGTAATGCTGTGTCCTTGACTACACCGAGAAGCTCATTGATGTTTGGTGTTTGCTAGAAAGATGAAGGGTTGGAGAGTTGATGGAATTTTCCCAACCTGGGCTATGACAACATGCAAGGGCTGTGCGGAACCGGAGGGGGAAGGCGCGGATGCAGAGAAGGGGCCCCAGTGGTTGTAGGGATGATCAGAGGAGGGGCCAGAGGAAACAGCGTCGCTCAACGGTAGAGAGAGAAGCAGAACAAGACAAGGTTAAGAAACATATATTTATGATTGAGGGAAAAAGAAAAAAAAAAAATCTTTTTACAAATTCCATTATGTGAGGGATGTATTTTTTGTTTGGGGAATAATCACCACCCATGGACTCCTTTGGGATTTGCATGGTCAACGTCCGTCTCTGCTGATCGCCTCCAACTGGCGTTGCTAATCGGCTGCGTGAACCTACACAACCAGAATTGTAATGGTACTCAACCAGTGGACCCATTAGAAACGGCCAGCTTCATATGGGCATTTTAACATGGGCCAAGGTCCAGCAATCTGAAACCAGGCCATCCCATGACCTGTCTTGCTTTCGGTCATTGATCACCCAAAATTCTGGGCCCATTGATGATGCATGGCTGGCCCTAAAAATCACATCATTAAGGGGAGAAGCATCTGAAGGTTTATCCACTATTCCACGGCATCTAGAATGCTGTGCAGATGTAGGCCATGAGGGGACAGATTGATCGCCTTACATCTTTATTAGAGATGTATGGTTCATCTCAGGTAAACACATAATATTAAATATATATTTTTATATTAATTTAATGATTTATATATTTTTATTTATAGATATGCAAATCATGCTTAGATACGGCTCTGCTGCGTAGATGCTGCGGACTCATCGTCACGCTCCGCAATGAGAGATGTAGCCCTCTCCTGTATTTTTTTTGAAAACAAGAGTTATACATTAATAGCTAACAAAATTAAATTTAAATCATTACAAAAAATATAATATTAATAATATCGTACATATAAATCTCTCGACTCATCTCGAACAAAAGTACCATCCTGATGAGTATGAGTCATCCGGTAAAACTCCACTTGTCCGGGTTTCCTCCCATGCTCATCCTCCTACACAAATAATTTCAATTTTAAGCAAACAGTTATAATAATTTAAAAAAATATATGAGTATCATGATACAGACATGGTCCACGATACATAATGATATTAGTTATATAAATATTTCAACATAAAAATTAAAAATTAATTATGAAAGTTTAAGGAACATACAAACTCCTATCGGAGTCATGCATAACTCTTCGACCCCGATGTATGAGGAACAGACTGAGCTGCTCGTGCAGCTCTATCAATAGCAGAATAAGTCTGTAAAATAAAGTAAAGAACTTGTTATGTATAAAATATATAATAAAAATCAATATTTTTATAAAATATTTAAGAAAAAAAGATAATAAACAGATAATATACCTGTGCCCTCTCGGAGAACCAATAATGAACCAACTCCATCCACTGATGAGGGGGTACATCAGGAGGACAATTCCTAGCAACCTCCTCTGTCATACCCTGTCTCATATAGTCCTTCTTCAATTGTGCTCTATATTCTTTCCATTTGCGGTTGAGAGACTTCATTACAAAATCATGAGTGGATGGAGGGAGAACAAACTTGCTCTATAAAAAAAAAAGTTAAATGAAATAAATTATATAAATGATTAACAATTAATATACAGTATGAACATCAATTCATTACCTCTATAACTCGGAGGAGCTCAACTTTGTACGTTGGAAGCATGTCATTCCATTTTGCATAGCCCAACGGACATAGCTGAGGCCTCCGAGCAACAGTCCCCAAAAATGAAGTCAATAAGCAGGCAGCTTTCTTAATTGGCTGACCTAGCTGATTGCACTCCACAACAATCCTCTCGCCCTCACGCATCTGCCACACATCTCGTACTACTGTGGGTCCGCATCTGGGGCGTACTCTCCTGGATCCGTCTGCAAAAAATATATAAAAGTAACTATATCATAAATATACATAAAATGAAATAAAAAAAAATTATATGAAAGATAATATATACCCTGCACGTGTATCTCATCATCTGGCTGATGAACAGGAGGATCGTGCTGTGCTAATGATGAAGGACAGGGCTCAGAATGCTGTGCAGCTGAACTGGCCTCAGGCTGCTGTGCTGAAGAAGACGTACCGGCCTCTGTCTGTGAAAACTGGAACTGCACACCAGCATATCGTCCCCTGCGACGCATGATGTCACCTAGCATTTATATAAATAAAAGGTAGAATCAGTTAATATATGGAGTAAAATAACACAATAATTAATGCAAAATATATACATCATAAATAATTATTACCAGTAACAATCAAGCAGTAGTGTTTTCTTCGAATTCTGTTCTAACCAACGTCGTCGTAGCATTTAAATCATCAGCTGGCACAAAATTGTAGGGCATACATTGTGTATAAGTGTCATCATCATCATCCTCCACTTGGTTTCCCATATCATATAAGTCTCTAGATTTTGTTTTGATGACAGTAAACCAATCTTTATCTTTTGCATCTTGTACATAAAATACTTGACGAGCTTGAGATGAAAAAATGAATGGGTCATCCTTCAATAACACACCAGTGTGTATCAACCTTGAAAAATTTACAAGTGTAAATCCATTTGCATCTTGTTTCAAACTCCTTGGTGAGTTTATGTCTATCCAATCACATCTAAACAGTACTACTTTAAATTTTTCATAATAATCCAACTCATAGATATCTTTAAGTGCACCATAATAGGATTTTCCATCCGCTTCCACCATAACACCGCTATTCTGTGTTTTTCTAAATTTCTCCCATTCTCTAGTATAAAATTTAAAGCCATTAATTATGAAACCATTATATCTATTCACAATCTTGTTAGGTCCTCGAGCAAGAGCTATTAGTTCATCTGAATTATTTGTCTCCATCATCTTTGATACCTAACAAAAAATGATATGACGAAGTGCAGTTGAGTTATCTGATATTAAATGTGTATCAAAAATTAATATATCCCATAATTAAATATAAATCACACCTGATTCGAAAGCCACATAGGGAATAACTCGACCAACCATCGCTGTTCAATCCTTGCATTAGGACGAATGTTATGATTGGCTCATCTCTGATAAATTAAAAATTTACTGCATAAAATATAAATATATCATTTAGAACATTATATCTAATATAAAATTTAAATTTTGATGTCATTCCTTAAATATACTAACCTGCGATGGTCAGATATTATGTCACTATGAAGTAACACATAACGATGTGCTTGTGCTAAGGATTTTTGATCAAGTACAATACCTTCACCTCTTCCCAAGAATTTTCCAGCAGTTAAGAACTTATACAGTTCTGCATTCTCCACAAAGTCATTATGCCGTTGAGGTCGACTAAAAATAGTCTCTACACCTTGAAGATATCTTGAACAAAATGTCAAACATTCATCCGCAATATATGCTTCAGCAATCGAGCCTTCGGGATAGGCTCTATTTCGCACATAATCTTTAAGACGCACAAGATACCTTCAAGAATTAAATATTTATTAAAATATCAGTATGCTGTTGTTTCTAATAAAATTATCAAAAGATTTAAGGTTTGTAATAATACCTCTCAATAGGATACATCCATCTATAATGTACCGGTCCACCAACTTTAACTTCTGAAGCTAGGTGAATGAGCAGATGTACCATAATAGTGAAAAATCCAGAAGGAAAAATCTTTTTCATCTGGCAAAGTGTAATTGCAATATCCGATTCTAACTGATCAAGTTCTCGAGGATCAATAACTTTGGAACATAATGCCTTAAAGAATGACGATAATCGAAGTACAATTGTAACAACTTGTTTCGGCAATGACGATCTTAAAGCTATTGGAAAAATATCTTGCATCAATATGTGACCATCATGACTTTTAAGATTTGAAAGTTTTCGATCCTTTAGATGCACACATCGTGAAATATTCGATGCATATCCATCGGGTACTTTGATACTTTTCAAAACTCCCAAAAAATTATCCTTTTCTCGAGCAGACATTGTGTAACATGCAGGAGGCACATAAATTCTATCATTAGCAAGTATTTTAGGATGAAGTTCCTGTCGGATACCCATTTCTTTTAAATCAAGATGTGCCTTCATGTTATCTTTGCTCTTTCCATCAAGGTTTAAAAATGTTCCAAGTAAATTATCGCAAACATTTTTCTCTATATGCATGACATCAAGATTGTGCCGAATAAGATTATGTTTCCAATAAGGTAAGTCAAAAAAGATACTTCATTTTTTTCATAAATGTTTACTTGGCTGTTGTGTAGATGCTATCTGTGTGTCTTCCTCATTTTCATCCTCGAAATAATTGTCTGGATCTTGAAACACCTCTGCATCTATAGTACTGATACTGACTTCCTCTGGTAACCCTTCGTGCACTGAGCTTTCAACATCATCCCTTCCTCTTTTTTTAGAGGACTTTGAGTGCTTACCATAGCTGTAATTCATGCCATCCATTTGTCTATGAACATCAGTTTCAGAAGGTGGAATATGGGTACATCCCAATTCTATAGTACCATCAAACAAATCTTTCTGAAATCGAAACGGATGATTTGCTTCCAACCATCGACGATGTCCCATGTAACAAAATTTACCTCCATGTTTTAACCAAATTGAATGTGTTGAATCTCTACAACAAGGACATGCGACCCGTCCCTTTGTACTCCAGCCAGATAAATTGGCATATGCTGGAAAATCATTAATAGTCCATAACAAAGCTGCCTGTAGTTTAAATGTTTGGCCGTTGGAAGCATCAAATGCATCAACACCCTCCCACAACTGTTTCAATTCCTCTATCAAAGGCTGTAGAAAAATATCAATATCATTGCCTGGACCCTTATCTCCTGGAATAACCATTGACAAGATAAGTGATGATTGTTTCATGCACATCCACGGTGGCAAATTGTAAGGTATCAAAACGACTGGCCAAGTGCTGTAGGTAGAACTCAGGGTCCGAAATGGATTGAAGCCATCAGAAGCTAAGCCAAACCTAACACTGCGAACATCAGAGGCAAAATCAGGATGCCTATCATCAAATACTTTCCATTGAAGACTATCTGCTGGATGTCTCAACATTCCATCCTTTGTACGTCCTTCATGATGCCGTCTCATTGATGAAGCTATTTTTGATGATGCATAAATCCTTTTCAATCTAGGTATAAGAGGAAAGTAACGCAATACCTTGGCCGGTTTCTTTTTACTCCGCGTTGCATCCAATTCATTCAGTACATCATCTCGATCTTCTTTTTGTGTTATCCATCTTGAAGATCCACATACATTGCATGACTCTTGATTAGCGTTTTCACCCCGATATAACATACAATCTTTCGGACAACTATGAATCTTTTCGTATCCAAGATCCAATTCCTTTACTACTTTCTTGGCTTCATAATACGATGGTGGTAAACGAGTGCTTTCTGAAAATGCATCCTTTAATAACTTGAGCAGCATGGTAAAACTCTTTCCAGACCATCCATTCAAATATTTTATATGAAATAAATGTACAAGAAAAGAAATCTTAGAAAATTTTGTACAACCCGGATATAATTCTTCGTCTGCATCTTTTATTAAGGTGTGATAACGAGCTGTCTCATCATTAGATGTATGTATGGGCTCCTCAATATGCATACGTTCCGTATGCGTACATCCATCAAACATCCCAACTGTTTCTTGTATACTACTGGATTCTCCTAAATTTTGAACATCAAATCCAAAAGCATCTGTGATCAAACCCCTTATATCATCATCTCTTGCAGAATTGTCTTCTAGGCTAGTGGATCCGCAATGAGTCAGGGGTTGGTTACATGATGATGGCAACATAGATTCTCCATGAAAAATCCAGTCGGTATAACCTCTTAAAAAACCATTCCATACCAAATGTTCTTCAATATTTTGTGGATCTAAAGAAGAACTATTTACACATTTCCGACATGGACATAAAATCTTTTCATTCAAACTACTTTTCTCCATACCAAATTTAATGAAGTCATGAACTCCATCTAAATATTCTTTACTATTCCTTGGTTTATTTATCCAACTTTTGTCCATTGTAGGATAAAACCGATCGAACTTGCAATTTATCTAAAAATAAAAAAAAATTATACAATCTATATTAATGCAATGAGTAAAAAATATCAGTCATTTCATAAAATCCAAAAAAATAACAGCTAGATAAAGTTTACATAGTAAATGCTTGCTATCATCAACTAATAGGTAAAGAAGGTCCTATCCCATTCAGAAAATGCATTAATTCTATAGATCAATTACAAAAATCAAATGATATGCAACAAGAGCCGAAAAAAATTTCGGCAGCATTTCTCCTTAGTTCTTCCGTATAGGAAGAACAAAAAAAAAATACCATCCGAAATTTTTTCCGAACCTCTCAGCATACCATTTGATTATGGTAATGACCTATAGAATTACTCACATTTTTCAAACTGTCCATACTGGACAATCAATTGATCAATGTACATAATTCTTTTATCCGTACAAAAATAAATAAATGTACGGATACAATAGAATATGTACATTAATCAAAAGACGGGTCTATGTTTCTATGCAATGCAATTTTTTTTTAAAATTAATTCATAATTAACATTGCCTGGCATTAAATTCACAACCATCACAAAAACACCCATGAAAATCTACTTAGCATGCATTTGAAAATCTAGCTATTTCTATGATAAAAAAGTTACAACTAATACTACAATTTAATGAGAGATTATCAACCAACTTGAATATTTCACAATGATATAGAAAACTATGCACCATGTGCTCATAATCTCCATATAACAGAAAAGATATTTAACTTTTCAATCACAACAAAATGAAGTCTATTCTGATAAATGAAAAGCTTGATATCTCGCTAGCATTAGGCTAAGAGCCACAAGGAAAAAAAAAACAAGTGTCATTTGATTGGACTGATCAGTAGTATGTGAACATTAGACCATACAAATCAAACAAAGCCACTTTCAACCATAAATACATGTCAAATAAGGACATACAAACTAGATTTGGGTAGTCACATCCTTTGTAGTTTACCTTAGATATTATTAGTATTTTTTGGTACAAACCTTGAATACCGTTTGATCACTCATATTTTATTGTATTATGATATTCCTTGCATAACCTAATAGAAACTACTATTTATACTTTTCACAAAAGGGAACCTAGTGTTGGAAGTGAAAAGGAAAGTAGTTTAAATTACTTTATTGTGCTAGGTAGTTATCTGTAATTTTTAGTTTCATCATGAGTGCATGACATGTATAAGGCTTGTGGTTTTGTTTTCTTCTCCTGTTACTCTATTCTTTTTAATTTGTTAAAATTGTCACCCTTAATGACTAGACTTACCATTTTCTATTAGATATGCTTACTGTTTTTATGTGTTGTTACAATCAATGTCTGGTGATCGAACCAAATGATACTTGAGCTTGCACAGGTCTGTCTTGATTTGTGTATTGCAGTTTTAGTAATCAAGCTTATGTTGTGTCTGTCATTTTCTTGTGTCTCCATATTTGGCTATTCCACTGAGACTTTGCCATGGTCAATTTGTAATCAAGCTTATGTTGTGTCTGTCATTTTCTTGTGTCTCCATATTTAACTTACAATCTAAACACTATTAGACATCTACAATGCTACTCCTGTTCTTCATTGACATTTTATCACTCAAGTAGTGCACAGAACAGAAACGGCAGGCAACACTAATTAATGGAAGAATCTGCGAACCTATTACAACATTTCGCAAGCTGCAATCTGAGCTAAATCAAGATTACAAATTGGACTACACAATAAAATCGCGATTGCTATCAACGAAAAGTTCGATCAAAGAACACAATTTGATCACAGCGAAAGGACAGAAAATTGGGAAGGTGATACATCTCCGCTGTGTCGGCGTTCTGGAAGATGGATTCAAAGTAAGAGAACTGGAGAGCGGAGTCCGCGCCCTCCCTTCTCTGAGTTTCTCCATTGTCGATCTGCCTCCTTTCTGCGAACCTAGGGTTTGAGAGAGGAAGGAATGGGCGGCCACCGAGGAGGCGGAGAAGGGATGTCCACCGTCCGTCGGCCTATTGATTCGTGGAGAGCTTCCATGGCCGCCGGCGAGAAGAGGGATCGGCGGCAAAGGTTGCCAACTTCACCAGAACTTTTTTCAAAAAGGAGGAAGCTTTCCCCTACCCGATCTCAAGGCATGGATGAGGATAAGGCTACAAGAACAGTCGGATTGGGTGTCGTATGCCAGTGAGGGATGATCGATAGTGTTTGGATTGATTACGCCAGAGAGTAGCTAAGTTATCCATTGATTAATTGAGTTAATCTCCTTTCCTATCCTCTTCTTTTAAATCCCAATCTTCTCTCGGTTGATCTACCATTAAAACCTCCCCTCCTCCCTCCTTCCTCATCCCTGCAGTTGCCATGCTTTTGCCGAGTGTCGCCACCCTCCTAAGATCGGTTATTCCTCTTCAAACCACCATTGTCCCATTTCTTTCTATTCATCAACCCCCGTCGAGATTCATCCCACCGGCTTGCAACCCATCGTCGCCACTGCCATGTCACCATCGTCGTTGACCTCCATCCCCTTCTTCTCCCCTCTACCCTCCCCCATGATGGAACCCTCTACGGCTTGGGATAAGAGAAAGAACGAAAGAGGAAAAGAAAGAGTAGAGAAAAACGAGCGGAAAAGAGAGACAGAGGAAAAAAAAAGAAAGAAAGAAAAGAGAAAAAAAAAAGTACCTCGGAGGAGTGCCGGCGCTCACGGACGGCGGCGAGGAAGACCGGAGTGCCGGCGCTCATGGACGGCGGCTGCGCTACCACAGGTCGGCGGAGGAAAGGATGGAAAGTAGGGGCGTGCGGCGGGAGATAGATTAGGGCATGGGAGATTTGGGTATTAAACGAACCTAACGACGCTTTTTAGCGTCGTTAAATACAGTACAAAAGCGTCGGTATTTTCTTAATTTAACGACGCTTTTGCTAAAAGCGTCGGCGTTGATTTACGATACTTTTAAGCGTTGTTAAACGACGACGCTTTTTAAAAGCGTCGGCAGGTCAGCGCAACCTACCGACGCTTTCCAAAAACGTCGGCAAAAAAAGATCGGTATTTCCCTTTTTTTCCTGTAGTGCTAAACAATCACTTACAAAATGAGATCGTCATCTACCTTCTTCTTTTTTTTTTTTTTTAATAAAATGATTACTTCATCCAAATTTAATATGAATACAATCCAAAAGATCACAAAAAAGAGTATTCCGGAAGGACAAAGACTAAACAAAAGCATTGATCCAAACTCCACAAGAATGGTGAGCAAATCATCTTTCTCTTGAACAATTTGCCACTACTTAAACTGGTGGTGCCTTTTAGACATTTGTCTTCATTTATTGTCATCATTCAAGGAAGTTAAGGTGCATATATCTCCCAGACAGATTCACCTTCTTCATCACATACTACGGACTTGCATATTTTACTATCCATAGAAGGCAATGTAGGTTGGCATTGCTCCAACATAAACAAACAATTATTTGAGTGGCTACATATATGACTGTGCAGAAAACATTGGGTCTGGCTTCTTCTGCGCCTTCACTGTGTTTAATTTAAACCGAAAAATAATTTAGGTGATAAGTTGGATTGGGATGTATTCCTTATGTCCGTGTAGGAGTTTATTAATCCTAGTCTCGCTAGAGGAATTGCTATTGCTTGGATATCAAGGTAGTAGTGATTGAATAGCAAATCTAGTACAATTTATGTTATCGTCAAATTTAGCCAGGAATAGTTTTAAATAGATGAAGCATATGTAAAGATTAATATTTTAATAAACAAATCTTTTAATATTTTAAATAAATAATTTTAAAGATATAAATATATGATTTAGTTAAAATTGTATGGAATCTAACATTCTCTCGTATTTCACTTTTTTTTCTTGCCGAGTCACCCTTAATATACGTCCAAATCTGATTTCCATATCTTTGTCTATACAACACTAGCCGAGTTTGGTCCAAACTTTTCTTTTTTTAGTGTAAGGGGGAAGCACGACCACCCTAAGAAACTTAACATTGTGATGATTCATCACGACGGAAGAAAATAAATATTTTCCAGATAGTGATTTCAAATACATGGAACGTTGATGTTTTTTTTTACCTCTGTTCCGTAAGTGGAAGGTTTTTTCTTCAAAAAAAAAAAAAAAAAAAAAACCTTTTTTCTTCCAACATTACATGGACATTTACATAACCTCCTAAGTCAGACCAACGTTACCAGGCCTAGCTAAAAGAGAAGAACCCACAACCGGCACAAAAGCATGCACCTTTGATGGCCCATTAACAAGGATCACTGGATAACGGGCTCCCGTGCTCGTCACTCGAAATCCCAAGCTTTACGGTCATCTGGGTGATGGTGAATTTTGGGCCAGAGTTGTGACGAAGCAATTCTTCATCTTGGAGAGGTGTGAGCCTCTCAGATCTGATCGGCTAGTTAAGGATGCAGCCTTTGGGAGTAAGCGTGGGCCTCGTAAAAGCAAAGGAATATATATATATATAAACAAAAAAATAGAGATACTAGCTATATAAAACACCAGACTCCATTACAAGTGACGAGAAGGAACAGAAATAGAGCAGGCTCTATTGATTACTTTTGTCGCGCCCTTTGGAGGGAGAATGTCACTTGTCACAAATTTCAGCAGAAAGAAATTGACAAGCATGAAGAATCGCTATTTCGTTTGCAGGGGTGTACTTAAATTTCTTCAAAATGGCAAAAAATGACTTAACGTGATGGCGTAGGTAGATGGAACCACATACAAGTTCTGCATCTAGAATCACATCGGACTCTCCAAAATGATTTCTTGAGAGGAAATTCTAATATATATTAACCAAAAGTTTTTGTATATCACATGCGGTGCAGCAAAAATGCACTATCCTATCTTATTGGGCTGCGTACTCACCATTTTTCAATACATATTGAACACTTGCGGTTCTATTTTTTTGTTTGAAATTTTGAATGACGAAAATATTTTTCTTCCAAAAAATTATGACATTCTGTAGTATATTATGTCATCCTATGGTCAAATTATGATTTCATGCACAACAGCAAGTCATAACTTGGCCATAGGATGTCATAAAAAAGAGAGGGGCATTTTCATCATTTATAATTTTATAAATTTTTAATGACGAAAATATTCTTTTTTCTTTATGACTTTTGGAAAAAAATTATGACTTTCTGCCCAACGGAAAGTACTCATAATTTGACTGCACAATATGCCCACAGAATGCCATATTTTTTTTAAAAATGAGAGGTATTTTCATCATTTAAAATTTCAAACGAAAAAAAAAAGAACTACAAGCATTAAATGCAAGTTGAAAAGCTACATGGTCTAATAAGATGGGATGATGCATTTTTGCTGCACCACATGCGGTGCACAAAGAATTACTCCTTTGAAAAGCATAAAAAAATAATTAGGCCATAAGGCCCACAATGAAGAAACCAAGAATAGCGGCCCACCTAACAGCAAAATAGAACCAAGAAGTCGTTCGTGGCATTTTTTTTTGGGGAAGTCCACTACTTCTAGATCTTGGAATCTCATCTCATCAACGGTTGTATCTTTAGCAAAAACAGTATTCACCTTCCTTTCCACACATCACCATCAGATCACGCGCCACACAGATATCAAAGCACTCAGAAATTTATCATTCATCCATCTGCACAGATCTCAAAGTGATCCATGGATGATCCAATGGTGGATTCATGCAAAAGATACAACCCTGATCCTCTTCGAGGTTGCAGGTATTACAGCTCTAATAGTAGGATTTGAGTGATGATTATATGTTGTTTCCCTGGAAGATTGGAAGGTGGTGGATATGAAATTTGACTCAATCGGTAACAGCAAAAACGTTACTAGAATGCCATAGGACCACGCTGATATTCACAGTGTCATGGACTTGCTAAGTTCTTTAAATCTCAATGGTAGAGGCTAGTCATTGTATCGAAAATCATCATTCTAAATTCTTTATCTGACTTCAAATCCTACATAGTTAATATTTTAGATTTAATCCCTTCTATACAGTAGGTTTTTCCTTTTTTTTTTTTTTTTTTTGTTGTTGCGGGGGTGTGGTGGCGGGGCGGTGTAGTTGTTCTGATCTTACTAGAATTTAATCCACTCATTTTTCCTAACCATTTTAGTCCAGTCATATCATTAACTTATTATTTTTTTTGAGATATCACTAACTTATTGTTAATAATGATAATCCAACAATTGCAAAAGCAATAAAATTATGGTATTCACTATATATTTAGGAACTGACACTAGGTCTCTTGTATGAATTAATTAGAAAGATTTGACAATCTTTCCACGTTGGCACCCTCTTAGAAATTTATCCACCCCTTTAGCTACTAGTTTAGCATTACAAACAATAACAACAACAGTAGAGAAAGCAATAAAATTGTGGCATTGATTATCAAGGGATTACTCTCTCTCTCTCACGCACACAAACCCATGAAAAATAAGAACTGAAATCTTATCCACATGTTCCGTTGTTAGCTTAACGCTAGTGATGATTTTAATAACAAAGACAGAGGGTAATGACATGACAGTATTATTCGATCATATCTAAACCATGATCGAACAATCATTTATGTGTAAATTTACGGCCAGGCCACGCCAAGCTGTGGGAGTAAAAGCCACATGGTTGCTATCCGATTATTTTCTGAACAGGCCAAGATCTGAAACACGAGCGGCAATGAAGAGTGTATAATTTGGCTGGCCGATCACCTCAACACTCAGAGATCTATCTATTTTCAGGATGCATTTGGTTTGTAATTAAAATTAGATGTGGAATTAAAATTAGAATAGATAGAAATGATGATCGGAATGGCTATATCCCTCGATGCTTTTGATTTGTAGTTCAAATTGGAATCAGAATTGGTATCAAAATAGGATTTGAATACTAGGAGAAATTAGAGATTAGCTTTTAAAAGATTGGGGCATATTCTAATTTTTCCTTAAAATTGGAATGAGAACAAAATTTTTCACAAGCAAATAGTTGAAATGGAAATCATTCGTTCCTATTCTTATTTTAGAGTCTAACTATTCCTAATCAAATATGTGGGCAAGGCATTAGACTATTTATGCAGCCAGTTTACAAACTTTATTTATTTATTTCAAATTACCAATATTTCTTGACTGTAGGCTCCAAGCCAACGCTTAGGAATTTTTTTTTAGGTATTTTATTTCTTCTCCAACCAGTGCGTCTCTCAATTGGTTTTGAAGCCACACACTCTGGAGTAGGCAAAATTTTATACACACACACACACACACATATATATATATATATATAGACACACACACACACACACATATATATATATATATATATAAAGAGAATGCTTTTCAAAAAGCCTACTAATCCCTTCAGCTTTTGTGTTTTCATTAAAATATAATCTTAATGAGCCGGATTATTAATTCATTGAAGGGCTCGATCAAGTTATTGAGTTGGATCCCTGTGGGCTGGTTTGGATCATTCAGTTATACGTTAGTGGTTCAGTACGTGATCTAATCTGGAGTCCTATTTAATTGTTCTAGATTTGAAGATCCTTGAGTTTGGATTATAATGTTCCAAAAGTTAAAACAATGGGATCGGTGATGTAATATTGTGAGATCATGCGCAATAAAATCCTTGTATTCAAAATTTTCAAATCTCAAAAACATATGCCCACAAACCTTTAATTTGGCTGGCTATTTATATAGAATCCAAAGATTCCTACCATAACGAAAATATTGTATGGCAATCATAACCCCTGATGAATACCAGGCTGATGAATATCGATTTTTCTCTCTTGCTGAGATCTTTCCTGCAAGTCCAATAATGCTCAAACCCACTATTTGCATCCAAAAAAAATCCATTATCAATTTATTTTAATTATGTTTTTTATCAAAAAAAATATTTTAATTATGCTTTGTAATTTCAGAATGAGTTACAAGAGCCCCAAAACAAAAGAAAAAAAATTTAGGACATTTCTTACTCATCTTCATGACGACATGCACAATTTGGTCATATTTGTACTACTCCATCTAGATAAACATGAGGCTCTTTACCTTTTTATCGCAATACTTCAAACCCTCATTTTAATGAGGGTTTAGAATACATTCTATAAAGATGAACGAGCTTGGCTTGCTGGCACCCTCTTAAGAAGGGGAATCTTATCCACCTATTTTGCAACTTGTTCAATGATCTGACAAGAATGCTAAGGAAAGCAGAAAAATTGTGGTAACGTGAATCTCTTTTAGAAAGATAAGATCTGTTGCGGCCAATCTCCTCGTCGCCTGATCGTCGAAAACGAGCGCCTGCAAAAGAAAGTTCGCACTGATCGAAGGCGGCTCCGACGGGGACCCTCCGACGGTCAAGTCAGAGAGGAGACTAGGCAATAGTGAGAAGAAAGTAAAGAACTCAATGAGAGAGTGAGGGAGCGAGCCTGTCGCTTCGAAGGGCCTGTAGCACTGTAGTCTTCCCCGATATATATAGTGGAGCGTAGTAGGGCGTCGTCATTAATGGCGCAGACAATTGAAGAATTGTCAACTCACTGTAGACTGTCAGAGTCACCGTGAAAGTGTCACATCGCCGTGGGGCTGTCAAATCACTAGGGTTGACAATGCCCTAGATGGGATAATGCCCTTAGGCGGCAGTGCCGCATGCTGCTGTCAGGGCTGACAGTCTCTGGCAGCCGTACGGCGATCGGAGGAGTCGACCGACCTTAGATCGGTGGCCAGCTGTGTGGCGTCGGGTCGAGATTCGGGTCCCTCCGACGGTCAGTCGGGCATGTGGCGAGAGTCGGCCATCGGACTCCCTGGTGTAGTCGGTCGGGAGAGTGGAAAAGGTCTGCCTGACCGACATATCCTCAGTCGGCAGAGAGCCGTTAATCGGTCGGTAATGACGTCCGTTAATCGGTCGGTAATGACGTCCGGTGATCGGTCGGTCGGCCGGTCGGTCGGTCGGTCGGCCGGTCGGTCGGGTATGCCAGATTATAAGTCGGCATGAGCGGGGTCGGTCGGTATTCTCCAACAAGATCATTTGAGGGTAGAGAGAAAAGTTGCATGGTGGCATCGATAATTATTTAGGAATCTCATCCACCAGTTTCGTTGGTATCAACTATTTAGGAATCTTATCCACCACTTTCGTCGTGGCCAGTAGCATAGGACTCTATTCGGAAAAAAAAAAAAAAGAGAATCAGCATTCCCTTATTTTTGATGAAGAGGGAGGGTGGCCCATCTGGATTTATTTATATATTAATTATATTCATTTGATTCATATCTTCGCACATTATACGTGGCGCTTATCATTTTGATGTTTAGCTCATATCTTTCATTTTTATGCATAATAATTTTCTTATGGCAATTTATGTATTAGTTGGTAAAAAAAACGACATCCGTTTGACGAACCCATCAGCTTTTTATACATATATTTTAAATTTCTGTTTAATAATCGATTCCACTTGAAACCACTTATTCTTTTCGTCACAGTCTAGCACTTGAAACCTTGTCCTGAGCCTTGGGATTGATCCGGATTTAGGTCTTTCCGACCGACCACACGTCTTTTATTCCCGGTCTTCCTCTCCTCGACACTTTCCACCGGCCTGCGAGAGCATATCAGGCTGATAAACTGTAGGGAGATCCAAGCAAGATCTAAAAGTTCGAACAAAACAAATCTTTGAAAGAAAAGGAACATAAGATGACGGACATGAACGTGGGGTAATATTCGATAATGAGAAGGAGCTCTAACAAGCGTGCATAAATTTAGAGCCAAAACCCGGGTGCAACCTCACTGGCATTCCTCCACTCGGAGATACACAACTTCCTGCAACCTCGATCAGAAAAGAAAAGATGGTTAGCCCATCCGCGCGTCGTCTCTTTCACGATAAGATCGAGCTGCAAATTAATTAATATTCCTAACTTGTGCATTTGTTCTTTGTCGACAGACGGATACGTACTGGATGGACAACATCGGCGCCATATATGACCGTGGGGGTGGCAGCTGCAACACCGGTGCGAGCTTTTCGCACGGCTCCAGAGGTGGGTACAACACCGGCGCCGCCTACGGGAACGGTGCATCAGGCGGCCACAACAAGGGCGCGACCTATGATGGCTATGATGTCTGGGGCAGCAACAACCTTGGCGCATTCTACGATCCCAGCGCGGGAGGCGGCGACGGCAACATCGGCGCGGTCTACCGTGGTGGCGCAACTGGAGGCGGCAACGTCGGTGCCTGCTACGGAGGCGATCCTCGCCGTCTTGGGGTTGGCTATGGTGGTAGACCGAACCACCAACGTTAACGGCGGGCGTGAGCTAGTCTGGAACGAAGTTGTCGTCGGATCCAATTAGCTATTTAATTCGACTGCCGGCCTCCCGCTACCATCATATATATAATACCTTGAGCCATCATGTATTGCACGAGATACCACAGTATGGATCTATGTTTACCTTGTATACCTGGTATTGGCGAATAAATAAGGCTCTTCGATTCCTGAAGTTTGTTGTCTCTGCTCGCTCGTCCTGAATGTATACAAGTTCGCGACGCTAGTGCTATTTGTTTACGGGGAAGCTACGGATCGCGGTTGCATCCTTCGCGCGAAAGAAGGACTCACGTTCCTTCGTGCGAAGTCACCGTCGGATCACCCGTCGCACACCTGTCAATACGCTCCGACTGCCGTCTCCATCAGCCTCACAGCTCGTAAAGTGAGCGGAAACAGCTACGATGTCAATCGAAGGTGAACCCTTCTTCCGCGCCAAGGATACAGCTACGATGCAACTCATTGTGATTGGACCGGAAAATTAATCCCCCGGTAAAGATAAAGAGAAAAAGATTGCAACTCATTATGATTCGGTTCGTATAAAGAATAACATGTCCTCCCCCCCCCCCCCCACCATCCCCCCAACCAAAAAAAAAAAAAAAAGGAAGAAGGAAAATATCCTGGCTGAGTTTTAACTAACCTCATAATGAATCTGACAATCTAAACTCAAACGCGAACTAATTCCAGAACTTCTTAATCTGAGAAGGCCAGTTCAAGTTCGTTCGAGCAAAGTTAATTAATTAGACAGGATTAGATGCTTAATTGCAAACATATGAGCCAAAATTTTGTTTGCTCAGATTAGGACGGAGCTCCACGAGAGTAGCGGTTAGTCTCGATGGGGTTGGGTGTGGTGCTATCTTACGGGCTTCTTGTTTCACTGCCAAAAACGCTAGTGATTTCTTCCCTATTTTCCTCTCAAGCATAGTCCACCAGAAGAGAGAGGGAGAGGGAGATCAGATCGTCATTGGAGTCGAGGTAAGAACCGTTGCTCTTTCTTCTTCTCCCTTTGTTGGTCCTAAGCCCTACCACTACCAACTGGATTGAAATGATTCATCACCGAATTTCGTTAAAGAATCGGCTGCTCTGTTCCATGTTCCTCTTTCTTGCTTTTTTGTTTGATTTTTCTTCCACACGATCTACTATGATTTGGGGCCAAGGCTCCTACCGGAGCTCTAATCGAGCTCTCAGCCACTCCCATAACCAAAGTTAGAGTCTTCGTCGGTTGATAAGCTGGGCAGTACCATCCTTCTGCTTGTTTTGAGCCGATCTAGCGATAGTTCCCTTGATCCTTTCTTTATTGCTGACCACCATGGCCAATATTACTATCAAGGCCTCCATCACAGGCCGAGTCAGGGTGGATTCTTTTTCACCGTCATCTGCATTTCAAGTTTCTTCCACCTAGATGAAACACGGGCCATCTTCCTCTTTTAGTTTTATTCCCTCTTCCCCCTATTCTCTCCTTTCTTCTTTTCTCTCTCTACTCTCACTCTACATGGTTTACTAAATCCGGTGGAGGCTCCAAGTCTCTTACTTTGTAAACCTCAATAGAGGATCCTAGATCGATATTGCAGGCGACTATCCATCTAGTTATCCTCCATCCCAATCGTTGGACATATATGGCTCATCGATAATCTCTGGCTTGTTATCTTGTCCCCCTCAAGAAATCTCTACTTGACTGTTAAAAAATGAAAACCATGCTTGTGGTAATGCAACATGTGCCGCCGCAACGATCACTATAAAAATTTAGATTTTTAATGATAAGAATATTGACCATGTTTATTTTTATTATTAAATTTTTAATAATCATAAATATTTTATTATGGATGGCCATGGTTAAAAATTCTAATAAATAAAATATAAAATCATTAGGAAAAAATATTATATTTAATAATAAAATATAAATAATTATGAAAGATAAATGTTGTTGACGATTATGTTTATGATAAAAGATTAAGAAAAGATCGTTCAAGAGTTGAAAAATAATGATTTGAAAATAAATTAATGATTAAAAATAAGTTTCAATGAGGATTTAATTTTATTGCTAAATTTTTTTTTAAAGAATTTTTTTGGTCACAATAAAATGATATGATTAGTGATGAAATGAAAATAGTCATTAAAGATAAGTATTCATAATGATTTTTTTTATGACAAAAGATTTTAAAATTTTTATAGATAATTCATTAAAATAAAATATTTGTATTATGAATTATGACTGTGCCATCTCTATTTGTCTTCATTTTGACTGGATTGAAATGGAGATCTTATAAATTATAGAGGGATCGAATCTAAAATTTATTGGATATTTGTCTACTACATACTTTGCCACGATGACAACATTAATCTCTAATATGAAATCATGATTTATTATACTTATTTAAAATTTTTTATATTATAAAATATTTTAATTTTAAATATATTATGACATATTTTATTTAATTATCTTTTTTTTCTAAAATCTTTGAAAAGTAAATAATTTATGACTCCTTTTATTTATGATATGATTAATAAATAATGGTATTTAATATAAAATATTTTTTAATATTTTATATTATATATTTTATGTAAGTTAGATTGGTGATCCAAATTCTCAGTTAAATCGGTTTCTATATAAATTTTCAAAAATTATATTTTAGACTATTATCGGATTTTCGTATGTTGCTTTCAATATGGATACACTACCAAAAAAAAAGGGCCATTTGTGAGGGATTTTTCGAGAGAAAAAAAATCCATCAGAAATTTGTATTTCCAATAGATTTTCAATAAAAATAAGGTTGTCCAAAAAATCCTTCTCAAAAAAATTTTTTTTAGAGGGATATTTCCAAGGGAATTTATTTTTCGAGGGATTTTTTGATAGAATTTTTTTTCTTGAAAACTTCCAATGGATTTTTCGAGGAAATTTCTCCAAAGGAAACTTTTCGAGAAATTTTTTGAGGAAAATTTTTTGAGAGAAGCTTTTCGAGGGATTTTTCAAGGGAAGCTTTTTGAGGGATCTTCCGAGAGAATCTTTCTAAGAGATTTTTCAAGAGAAATCCGCTAACGGCTTTTTCAAGGGATGTTCCTAGGGAAACCTTTTGAAAGATTTTACGAGGATAGTGTTATCGAGGGATTTTCGGTTGAACTTTTTTCTCGCAAATCAATTTTTTGAGAAAATTTTTGAGAGATTATTTCTCAAAAAAATTTTCACCCAAAGAAAAAAAAATCTCTTTTCGAGGAATTTTTTGAGGGATATTTTTCTTAGAATTAAGTTTCTGAGGAAATTTTCATGGAATAATTGCCCAAAAAATTTTGTGGAGGAATTTTTCCTTGGCAAATAATTTTTGAGGGATTGTTCGAATTTTTAAGTGACTTTTCTATATTTTCAAAGAAATTATCCCTCACTAAATAATTTTTCAAGGGGATAATTCCTCGCAAAATAACTTTTCGAGGAAAAATAATCCCTCACAAAATATATTTCTGAAAAAAATATTTCATTGCAATATGTAAATCTGATCATTAAAAAGAATCTAAAATATCTTTTTTTATATATACACCTGATCATATATAAATAATCCATATAGCAACAAATTCATATTCATGAATATAGCATATTAATCCTAATAAAAAATTATAATCATCACAAACATCATCCTTCTCATATATCCAAGTTCATAAATAAAAGTTTCACAAATATCATCATCCTCATCGTATCCAAGTTCATAACAAAAAAAAAGTATCCACAAGTATCATCATCCTCATTATACTCAAGTCTATAACAGAAAAAAAAAGTATGATATGCATCATCATCCCAATCATAGCAAAAAAAAAAATCATAAATGATCATCTTCCTCCTTCTAATCATCATCATAATCATCATCATTTGAAGGGGTAGCAGCTGGAGGCGGCGCTGGAACTATAGATGAAGGTTGCGCTAAGATAGATGGATTGACTTGCATCTTCTCCATCATAAGATGCATGAACTTCTCCGTATGGAAAACACGAGCAGATAAGTTACTGTTTTGGATGGCTAATTCATTGTTATGAGCTGCTAATTGACTGTTTTAAGTAGCTAACTCCTCATTTCGAGCAGATACAGTCTCAAACATATCATAAATCTTCTCTCACTCCTGAATCCACTCAAGGACTTATGAGGATATGCAGTCAGAAGATGAGGAGTCTGTTATCAAGCTAGCCTGTGATCTGAGTCCATAAATTTGCCTCTTGTTCACTCCAACTATCTTTTTTCATACATGCATCATGGATGGATGAGGCTGCTGCTGTGATGATTCTGCACCATCCTCCCAAGTCGAGCTCTAACTTGATTGCACTTCTTGCCACTTTTGTATAAAATTAGTCTGCGAAAGATATTAGATACAATGAGTTATAAAATGTACAAATAGTATAAATATATAAATTCAAGTAGAGTTTTTTGAATACTTACATATGCTATCTCTGCCCTCTTATTCACCCATTGATTACCATCCTTTTTTTCTTGATGGATGTGTCTGAAGAACTCATCCAATGTAGGTATCTGATTCAACTTCTGCATCTGAATTTTAGAACACAAACAATATTAGCAACTTTAAAAACAAAATTATATAATTAACAGTATGAAGCGGATAAAGAATGTATATGCATTAATAATAAATAAAAAAATACATCACAAAGAATAAACTAATATCAATCTTATCACATGGTCATTAATGCTAATGGAACCATTAGTGTGAAGTGAAAAGCCCAATCCACTGCAATCGAATGCGTGATTCTTCTTGTTCTTTTGACTTCTGACCTTGAACTCATCACTATCCCAAAATTTCAACAGCTCCTGCCATACACCCTTCCCAATCTAATCTAGCTTGCAATCACAATTTTCACAGGCCTCGTTAAAAATATCGATAAGACGATTTGAACCACGACGCTCTCAATTCCTTCGGATATGCTGCTTATCCTCTGGATGCCATTGAAATTTTTTTTACAAAAAAAAAATCTATATCAATAAAATATATAGATATTTTAAATCAAATAAAAATAAATAAAGGCACCTAATAAACTTAAAAATATTCTTGCCTCAATCTCATGAAATCACATATCTCGTGTCCTCTTTGGAATCTTTTTCTATGAAGAGTAAGGATCGTTATACTTCCTCTTAAGGATTTCAATCAAAGCACGGGTCACCATATGGTCATCATTGAAACTGTACAGATTAACAATAATCAAACAATCATATATATTCATTTCAACTGAATAAAATAGTGTAATGAACTAAATGTTATATAGTTTTATCCATAACCACTTGGAATTAACGTTGTGTTGGATGTATGTCCTAGAAGTCAATCTTGACTGACACATATTATATTATTAGGACATAATTTTATACTTAATGTATCAAAATCGATTTAACAGTTGATCAAATCAAATCAAATATTGATTAGGATTAGGTCAATAGAGCTTAAAATCATATAATTATTATTGATTAAATCAATTAATATCCATATGTAGAATCGATTAATCTAAGGATCTAATTCGACTTTATGACTCGAATCTGATTCACCTAAGCTAACCTATTTGGATCAATTAATCAATTGATGCCTAAGACAAGTAATTAAAAGATGGTTATTTAATTAATTTCATTCGTTGATCTGATCAATTTATTGGTGTCTAAGAAAAGTAACGGGGGATCCCACCAATCTCCACTTATCTGACCAATTTGGAAGATAAGAATCTTAAATATGGTTGCTTGGCGATTTGGTTTAGCCCATGTCAATTAGATCAATCATGTGATGACTGATTAGATAAGATCTAAACTCAAAATCTTTTCATTAATATTAAGTCTAATGGTCTTCCATCATTGTAGATGTGCGGACGTACTACCGACGTTGATTATTCTCGACTGGTCATAGTAGTTCAGTTGCATCGGGAACACGCAACCACTCTGTTAGCAAAGAGTTACTCCAGGGTAAAGATGGAGTTGGATCCAATAATTGTTAGGTGAAGGATCCAATGATGGCTTTACACCTGCTGTGAATGGTGTGTCTGATTTAACTAAAGAGTGTGGGCAATAACTGTTAGATGAGCCAACATAAATTAGAGATCAAGTCACTGTAATATACTTAGAAAAGTATTTGGACAAATAGTTATCTATGCATCGATGTTCATGTTATCAATAACTGTTAGGTGAGGTGCACGATATTGATGGGATGGTAGTACCCATTAGAAATTCAGTTGTCGCATTAGAATTTTCGTTTCTCTACCCGAAGAGTGTGTGAGATTTGATAAAATAGTGATAGTCTTTTTGCATCTAAAAATCTCTAGAGCAAATTATAAAATAAGTATAAATATCTAACTAGAATCTTTACTCTTTATTGTTTATTGTGTCAGCTTCCAACCTTCTAGCTCAAATTCTAGATATCAACCGTTTAATCAAAATTAATTACTTAGACTGGCTCACAAATCTAAAAATTATTTTTAATTTTGAAAAATTTAAGTAATATTCTCTATCAGGTTATTCTAATGTTAACAGCCTGTTCAACCCAAAATCAACGAGCTATACTTGATAAGTGGATAGACAGTGACAATAAAGATAGGTGCTATATGTTGAAGTCCATGTTAGATAAACTCTAACATATGCATGAGCATATGTATATTGCTAATGACATATTGATTCATCTACAAGTATTATGAGGTGATCAGAGTCACACAGCGCATAAGATGCGTGATGGATAGTCAGTTTATGATCATTATTTGATAATGATCAATGATATTATGGAGCTTAAAAAGGCTCGACATGTTCATGCATAAGGAATTGCTTGTGGATTTGATCTTGCAATCTTTTTTTTAATTTATATGGATAGTTTATGATAAACTACCATATGAATAACCTTTTTGGTATCTTATCTGAATTGGTCAAAATGTTGTTAACAAAAGAACCTTGAAAAGTTCAGAGGTATATACCTGGAGAGCCTAAAGAAATAAGGACACATCTTGAGTAGGCTTGTCGAAGTTGCTCAAAACTATCCTTATGATTTTCTTTTCTCCCTAGTTGAGTTTAGACTCTAGTATTTTTTATGTACTTTAGTATAGAGTCTATGGAAAGGTAGAGGGCTAAGAAAGTAATCCTTATAATTGACAATAAGGTAAGAGTTGCTGCTGTAGCTATGGATATCTATCCTTTGTGATTATCGTTTGGATTTAGTTCTTAGAGACAATCTCTATTATTTACCTGGTGATGCATCTGTGAACTTAATTGAGCAAGTAGTGAATATCATTGGATCTGAGAGATCCAGAGTTGAGATAAACCTTAAGTATATGTGAACCTTAGGCTAAGTCATATAGGAGAAGAAATGATTAATAAACTAGAAAAATGTGAGCTTTTGAGCTCATTGATTGTTGAGTCATATCTAGTTTGTGCATCATCTCTTTGAGAAAAAATGATCCAGCTACTCTTGTGGGATGAGAAAAAGGATCACTGAGATACTTATCTTAGTATCTATTTGATGTGTGTAGCCTATTTGATTACTAACAAAGAAAGTTATCTCTACTTCATTATCTTTATCGATGATCAGTCATGGCGTGGGTAAGTATATGAGATACAAATATTAAATTTTTGAAAAGTTTGAAGAATTCAAATGTAAAGTAGAGAAGAAAATCAAAAAATTCTTAAAGATACTTCGATCAGATTGAGGTTGCAATATCAAAGAAAAAAAATTTTTGATTATCTCATAAAATGGTATAGTTTCATATTGGATCTCTCTTAGTACATCTCAGCTCAACGAGATAATTAAAAAGAGTCATGAGACTATATGAGATATGATCCGATCCATGATGGACTTCATTGATTTATTTTTGTTTCTTTAGGGACATACTTTATTTCTATGAAATTGGATTCTCTCTAAATATGTTCCTACCATACTGTAGAGATATGGCATAGTGAGAACTGAATCTTGGTTATTTCAAGATTCAAGGATGTCCAACATATGTCAAGGGTAGTAGGTGGATATGTTAAAGGATATGTCTATAAAGCTCCTTTCAAAGAATATCCTCAGAGAGTTTGGGATACTACTTTTCTTCTGAAAGGATCATAATGTGATTATGACCAATCATGCTATCTTCTTGAAAAATTATTTAACCAAGATGAAGTATTGGAAGAAAAGTTAAGCTCGAAGAGAGTGTCTCTGAAGAGCAGCGAGCCAAAGGACCCAAAGAATCTATTCATGATGAGCCAGTATACGAATATTTCTCCTCCACCTCGTACATACAGTAGGATCTTCCATCCTCTCGAAAGGTACTTGAGTATGCTTAATAGAGGATGTAGAGAAAAATTATTTCTCATGGAAGATAGGGAACATAGAGATGATCTCAAAACCTACAACGATGCGATGTGAAATATCGACTCCAAAAAAGGGATGTAAAATAGCTTTTCCGACTAGATATTTTTTGAAGATTTCTTTATAGAGTAGCTTATAGATTTTACTTCTTGTAATAAGAGATCACAAAATCTGCAATAATCTTAGAGTTGGAACATTCATCTCGATGATATGATCAAATTGTTTGATCACAAATGAGAAATTATGAATCTCCAAAAGGGTCAATAAGAATGTCCAATACTGACATCGATTAAAATATAGTTGTATATAGAATTCTTCATGAAAGATATAAAACAAGCATCCTATATTCTGAGAATATAAAGATCTATAGAGATAGATGCAATTGGATGCTTGTATTTTCACAGATAAAGTACAGAAAGTAGATGCTGAAAGAATTCAGCATAAAAATCTCAGAGAGGAGTCTGCTACCCTCTTGGACATAGATATATACCATGTAATGTACTTGAACTGATATAGTCAATACCGTGAGTGTCACAAGTGAATATCAATTATATCCAGCTAGGAGCGTTGGATTGCTGTGAAAATATCCTTAAGTACTTGAGAAGAACTAAGGATTTGTTCTTAATTTTGGAGAAGAGTCAAAGCTAGAAGTGAGAGGATACATCAATTCAGATTTTATGTCTGATGTTGATGGTAGAATGTCTACATCATGGGGGGTGTTCCCCGGTGAGATCAAGAAGCTTATGATCAGATCAAAGTCTCGTATGAATATCCTAGAGGTCGGACACTTGTGCAGTTTCAAGGGATCTTCAGAAGATATCCACGATCATCAGTTTACAGTGTAGATCGATCAATGCCAAGGTATGAAGATTAGATCTTCTCTATTTATTTTTTTTTATTTGATTTCTATATTTGAATCCTATCTTACATATGTCGATCTTGTTTTATGATTTTAAGATTTGATCTTATGCACGCTTAGATTAAATTAGATTTAATCTGAATTTTTAAAATTTTTGTTGCGTATTCGTTTTAAAATTTTTTCATGTATGAAATCATGAAATCCCAACACATTGCCCTCTCGGATGTCTGTATATGCAAGCCCTTCTAACTAGAAATTGTAGTGGTAGAAATATGCATATATTGGACACGCAGTGACTACCCAGATGGGACTACAGTGTGGGAAGAGGATGGGCTATAAGTATGGCTAAGTGTGTGTGACATGGTATTTGGATATTGAAATTAAAATGATGGATATGGAGGAAATGATGGTGGCATAGTGGAGAAAGAGGGTGGGGTAGTGAAAATGGTAGGAATGGAACCAAAATATGGTAGTTGAGTAGTAAAAACCCCTAAGATCATAGTAGGGGGATGTGGTAGAATAGGAGGGAAAGGAGAAAACATGATGGAAGAGAGTGGTGTAATGGGAGAGAAAGAAGGCGACAGCGATAGAAGGTGGCAAATGAAGCATCTGGGGGGCCATGGTGGTCAAGGTGGTGGTAAATCTGTGATGGTTGTGGTGATTGCACGAGTCTTCTTTGATCGAGAAGTAGATAATTTTTTCTTCTCTTTCTCATGAACTCGATCTGAAGGTGATATCTATAGATGCACAATAATGTAAATATAAAATAAAACAAATATCAAGTATTGATTACAATAACCTAAATATAAAATAAATTTTATATCATAATTATTGGTAAAAAGAATAAAAAAATTATCTAGAAGCATAAATTTTATATCATAATTACTCATTGTCATCTTTATATTTTTCATTGCTTTCTGAATCATTTTCATTAGTGAAATATTCTTCCTCTTCTTCTTCTTCTTCTTCTTCTTCAACTTCCTCTTCATCTTCTTTTTTTCATCGTCAATAATGCTTTCAAGATATGCATCAATCTCCTCAAACAATCCCTCACTGTCTCATAAATTTTCAATGGGCTCATTATCATCTATTGCATTGACTCGAGACATCTCCTCATCTTGAAAGCAGGCTCCAAAATATGGTCATATTTACTCGACCTCCGGTCTTGTCTTGATGACCACCCACCAATCTACCTTATCTCTTATCCTCCCAGGATAAGGTAAATGATACACTTGCACCACATGTTGGGGAAGAATGAAAGGATCAAACTTTGGATACCTTCTATTATGTCGAATCTCAACAATATCATATTGTTTGTGCACTTTCATCCTCCGATTTATGATAGGATCAAACCATTCACAATAAAATATTACCATTCTTTTATCACTTTGTCTTGGATACTATAACTCCACCACCTCCTTAAGAATACCATAGAAATTATTTTACTATCGCCATATCCTCTACCCTTAACATACGCTCCATTATTGATTGTTTTTTTGCCCTCACTGTATCCATCTGTGTGAAATTTGAATCCACCAATGAAATATATGGGCCATATTTTTATCACTCTCATGGGACCCAGACTAAGTCATTCAAGTGTTGATTTTGTATCATATTACATAGATTATGCACTTAATCATAAATTACAAAAACAATGTATTAGACTTATGTTGCACATGAACAAATAATTTCTATTCGCACAAACAGGAGTTAAAGCTTACATAATCTTTGTCCATAATGCAAAGGAAGCCTCAATCCGTGCATCTATCTGAGCATCACTAAGACCTCCAGATGTGGAAGCATGCACATATCGCACAAACATACTGAAATACCATGTTGTATTAGTTTTGTTGGATTCTTCGATTGAGTATAAAGTTCTGTGTGGAGTTGAGGATGCAATACTCACTCAAGATATGGCTTCACTTCATCATAGTTTAACAATACATGTAATGTTGCAGCAGTAAGCTCTGCATTAGTCAAATATTAAGTTCTACACTGACCAAATGGACGGCCAAACTGACTGCAAATTGAAAGAGTTGGTTGGTATCTTATTTCATACTCTTTCTTATCATCATTTTGATTAGTTCCAATACTCATAGTATGTATGTGAGGCTCAAAATAATACAGACAGAAGTAAGACATCTCCTATGCTAAGTATGTCTCACATATAGAGCCTTCAATGCGAGCTTTATTTTTAACCATCTTTTTCAATTTATTAAGGAACCTAAGAACAGAGCATTGAATATTAGCAGATGTGATATGAAAGATTATGTGGATAAAGATTTGAAACAAACATAGAAATAATATTTTTTACCTCTCAAAGAGATACATCCGTCTATATTGAACAAGTCCGCCTATTCATGCTTTATACGGTAGGTGAATAGGTAAATATTCTATTGAGTCAAAGAAACTAAGTGAAAATATACATTTCAACTTACACAAGATGATAGAAATATTATATTCCATTTGTACTAAATCCTTCTCCTACAGCACAGTTGAGCATAAGTCTCTAAAGAATATACTTAATTCAGTAAGAAGCTTCCATATTGATTCCAGTAATGCAATAAATGCAATGGGCAACAAACATTTCATAAACATGTGATAATCATGACTCTTCATCCCAAATAACTTGCCTTTGTTCATGTCTACACATCTATCTATATTTGAAGCGTATCCATCAGGTATTTTCAACCTTCTTACCCATTCACAAACAACTCTTTTTTGGTCTAATGTGAAGCTAAAATTAGCTTTTAGTTTCACCACCTTTTCATTAGGTAACTCATAGAGCTCCAAATCTCGCCATCTATAATACTCTTTCAAGTCCATTCTTGCTTTAACATTATCCTTTATTTTATTTTTTATATCCATAACTGTATTAAGGATATTATCAAACATATTTTTTTCTATGTGCATGACATCTAAGTTGTGTCGGATTAAATTCATCTTTCAATATGATAATTCTCAGAATATGCTCTGTTTCGTCCAATTATGACTTTTTCCATACCCATGAAATTTACATGGGCCTATTTCAGTTATTTTGGGATATCCAAGAAGTTTTTTCCATACTTCGTCCCTCGTTAATCTGAGAGGAGGATCTGATCTATTAACTTTATTTTATCAGAAGGCATCCTTATTTCTTCTGAATATATATTCAAAAGGTAAGAACTGACGATGACAACAAACCATATATTTTTACCTCCATGCTCCAAGTGGAAAGCCTTCATTCTCTCCATATAATAAGGACATGCTAATTTTTCAGCTATACTCCATCCTAACAACATACCATATGCCAAAAAATCATTGATTATCCACATTAAGGCGGCTCTTATGAGAAAATTTTACTTCCTTGAAATATCATAAGTCACTATACCCTCGTGATTCCACAAAACTTTTAATTCATCTATCAATGATTGCAAATACACATCTATCATGATCTTCGGATTATGCGGTCCAAAAATGAGCAAGGTTAAAAACATATATAGAGTAATCATACACATATCAGGAGGTAGATTGTAAGGTGTAATAATTACTGACCAACAGAAGTATGGTGAAGTAGATAGACTATATGGAGTAAAGCCATCAGCACATAATCTAAGTCTAATATTTCTTGGCTCTGATGCAAACTCAGGATATGCATAGTCAAAATATTTTCATGCTTCTCCATTTGATGGGTGGCACAAAATATTCTGTTTCCGTCCATTCTCGTAATGCCATCTCATGTGTCCAACCGATTTGCTCGAGGTATAAAGCCTCTTAAGTTTAGAGATGAGTGGCAACTAATGCATCCTCTTGTAAGGTACTTGTCTATGATTCTCACTTTCTGTCCTACCTGATTTGTATCGAGGATGACTACAAAACTTACAATGAGTTAAAGACTCATCATTCTTGTAACACAATATACTTTTAGCAAATAGGCCAAGCTTCGAAACTAATTTCTTTGTCTTATAGAAGTCAGAAGGTATTAGGTTATTGGCTGGGCTTATCTCTTTCATAAGCCTCCCAAATTGATTAAAACAATATTGAGGCACATTATTATCACACTTGATACTCATCATTCTAACCACAACTGACAACTCTGAGTTATTAGTACAATTTGGCCATAGCGGTTGTTATGCTGCACGCAGCATCTCGTAAAATCTTTCAGCCTCCTTATTTGGAGGCTCCTCTGTATAATTTGCAGCATTTCTATTCTGATGAGCATCTACATTGATGTTATAAAGATCTCCAAAATTCGGCCCAATAGCTTAAAAAATCATAGTTTTGTATCTACTGGTTTGCTCATTATTGCCCAATTGATCACAATTAGGAGCACTAAATTGAGCAATATTTGAACTAACAAACTGCATTTGATCAACACCATAATTCACAGTTGGTTCATATTCTCCATGTTCTGTCTAATACCAGTAGTCAGGTTTGAAATCTTTTTTATAAAATATACCTTTACTTCCTCTACAGTCAAATATTTTGTATTTTTGCACTTAAAATAAGGATACTTAATTTTTTTCTCACTCAAAAAATAGGTTGTCAGCATGCAAAGTGAACAAACGATTCCACCCCTATTAGAAACTCATCTGTATAACTCTTTCGATCCAGTAAAAGTCTATTATACATCCAACTATAATAATAATGAATGTCCAAATTCTTTCAAAAATATAACATACAAGTTAATCAATAATAAAATTTCATCATTTTCTAATGCAATAAAGAAACAAGTAATTATCTTTGCACTCCATTACTTCGCAACATGCAATCAACCAAATCCATAGCAACCAATGGAAAGGCACAATTCCTTCCCCAAAGTCCGTTTTTCTTCTTCATTCCATATATATATATATATATATATATATATATATATATATAATAGATAAAAGTCTGAAATCATGTAAATTATTTTTTGAGCTTCCGAAATAAGACCCTTATCCTGTGTAGTGGCACTGTGGCATTCCCCACAGATCTTGGAAAATAGAATATGAATGAAAAGGAAAAAAAACTAAAGAAACGTGCCACAAACCTCATAAGAACAAAATGAAATGAAAAGAAAAAGAAATGAAAAGGAGAAAAAAATAAATGCGAAAAATCAGAGAAACAGAATGAAATGAAAAGAAAAGGAAATGAAGAGGCAAGAAAAAAAAGAAAAACCTCTGCTCTATTTTCGTACTCAGTGGTCTCAGTCGGATGGGAGGCCTGGAGCGGCTGAATAGGGATGCTTAGATGATAGCGATGGCTTAGAGCAATGGTGTGCAGTCTTGATCAGGTGGGAGGCTTGGAGCAGCCAAATGGGGATGCTTAGATGATGGCTAGGGTTCCAACACCGAGCTGCCGTCGCTGCTAGGTGTAGGAGAGGAGGGGTTTCACCAAGTGAGAGGAAGAGAGAGCTAGAGAGAGGGGGGGATGGAGGGTTTCGCTGAGCAAGAGTACACTACAATAGAAAGGACTATTTGCAATACAAAAAAAGCATCGCAAATATCAAATTTTCATCATAAATACTTATTTACGATGAAAATTTCATCGCTAATACTATGTTGCTAAAAATATGATCGTAAATATTATTTTATAATAAAAAATAAATTTCATCGCTACTAACATATTTTTACGATGAAAAATCTGTATTGTAATTTTTTTTATTTTTTAATTATTTATGATAAAAAATTTCATCGTAAATATTATCTTTTATGATGAAAATATATTTTTATCATAAATAAGATTATTTACGATGAAAATTTTTTATCATCAATAATTTAATAAAAAATTTAATATTTTTTAAAAAATAAAATAAATTATTTTTTTATAACTAAAAATTTTTATCATCAATATTTTCATCATAAAAAATACTATTGGCAATGAAAAATTTACATAGTAAATAATTTTAAAAATAAATTTTAAATTTTAAAAAATTATTTATGATGGATAATTTTCATCATAAATAATCTTATTTGTGATATATTTTTTATCATAAATAATTTCATCGCTAATTAAAATATAATACTTTAAAAAAAATAATTCATAAATATATATTTTTAAATATATATTTTTATATTTATATTTATAATCTATAAAATAAAAATAAAAAATTCATACAAGAGATCAAATATAAATTTAATCATTTCATTATATTATAAATAAATTTAATAATTATAAAAAATTAAAATAAAAATAAAAAAATATAACAATAAGTCGCTGACTGTCAAGCATCGGCATTTGAAGAAAGAGAGTGAGTAGAGGAGCTCAAATCGACCTACTACTATCTCATCTACTCTATTTGTGCCATCTACTCCATCATTTACCTCATCAGTTGTCGATTCTCATTAGCATGCTGTCGATCCTCATCAATCTGCTGTCGATCCTCAGAGTCTGTCTCTATATCTCCACTAGTCGAGCATCGCAGACAGCATGAACATCAGTCTAGGATGAGTGTGGAGATGGGGGAGCTCTAATTCTATACTTTAGCCTCCTAACATAACAGGATCTCATACCAAGCACCTGATCATAGTCTGATCATCTGTGAGTGCGGTCGAGCCCTCAGAGATAGGCTGGGATCTAATCTTTATTATACGATCTTAAAAATTAAAATTATAGATGTTCTAAATTTGTACTGAAAATTAAAATATTAATGAAAAAATAGTTGAAAAAATTATGTAAAGCTCCAGCTCCTCGCCATCCACTCCCCTGACCATCACTGATGGGTCCGTTGATAGATCTTGACCCTATCAAGAAGCTCACCACTCTCTACATCTCTCTATAATTTAAAAATAATTAATAATTTTTTTTTTAATAGTTAAAGAAGCACAAGCCTCAGGTGGAGTTGACGTTGGGGCAAAAGTTGGCTTGCCTTGCTCCTCACGCATAGGTTTCCTTGGTATAAACTGGCCAAGCCCTCCCTGGAAACAACTTGGTCGGACACAAGAAACATCAGACCAACTTGAAAAATATGGTCAGCCCCTCCTTCTTGTCATTCAGATTCAGATCTATGTATCTGCAAATTTTTGATCGATCCATTTGTTGGAAGTTAATTTGTAATTAATGTTAGTGAAAGTTCAAGAGTCTAGTCATTAATATATTATGAAAATCAAAGAGTCATATAACTCTTAAATCAAAGAGTCAACTTAGGAAAACTAAAGATCATTTAGAAAATCAAGAGTTACTTTGTATTCATGAGGATAGCTTAAGAGTCACCTTCATGTATCTATATATAAGACCTTATGTAATGAGTCAAGTTGTGTGAAGTAATCTATGATTCTATAATACAAAAGTACTATCTAATCCTCTTTCCACTCCAAGTATTTTCTATGAGCATCATATTCTATCAAAATAGTAGTATTTGAGTTTGTGATTGTGCCCATCACCCTTCTTACAAAGTGGTATCAAAGCAAGATCGATCTTAAAGCAACTATCAAAGCATAAGGTTAATTCTACAGCAACTCATAGAGCTTGAGAGCCATAGAGTCATATAACCAGAGAGCTTCAGAGCTTCAAAGCCAGAGAACCTCAGAGCTTAAGAGCCAGAGAGCTTGAGAGTTTTCTAAGAAAGTAAAAAAAAAAAAGTGCAATTTTCTAAAAAAATTAAGAGGTTGAAGCAAAGAGACCTCTTTATCAACAATAACAAGTATGTATAATGGAGGGTGAAATATCTATATCTATGGTTGCACCATTCAAATTGATACTCAAGGAGATACTTGAAAATTTGAATTTATCACCAGCAAGGTATACATGTGAAAAATCTGGATCAGATTATTTACCAATCTTTGTAGCAACAATTGAGTTCGAAGATTCGAGTGAAAGATTAGTGATTGATGATCATAAAAGTGTTACAAAAAAAGAAGCTGAGAATGATGCTGTGCTACAAGCAATCAAATATTTAAAAGATATTTATAATATTATCATTAAAGATATTTATTTTCTAGCGATGGATGAAATCAAGACTATTATGAAAGAATTGTATGAAAATTATGAAGATTTGAAGAAAAGTTATGAAGACGCAATGAAAGAACTGAATGCATTAAAGCTGAAGATGGAAGAATGAGTGATTGATGAAGATACTGGGATACATTGTGATAGAACAAAAAGAAGAACTTATCCTGTACGTGATTTTTTTCCTGGCTGCAGTTCAAATTCGTGATTACAGATGTTATAAAAATTACAAATTAGGGGAGAGTATTAGAAGTTAATTTATAATTAATATTAGTGAAAGTTCAAAAATCTAGTCATTAATATATTATGAAAATCAAAGGGTCGTGTAACTCTTAAATCAAAGAGTCAACTTAAGAAAACTAAGGGTCATTTAGAAAATCAAAGATTACTTTATATTCATGAGAATAGCCTAAGAGTCACCTTCATGTATGTATATATAGGATCTTATATAATGAGTCAAGTAGTATGGAGTAATTTATGATTCTATAATACAAAAGTATTATCTAATCTTCCTCCCACTCTAAGTATTTTCTATGAGCATCATATTCTATCAAAATAGTAATATTTCAATTTGTGATTATGCTCATTGTTGCGGCCAATCCGCTCGTCGCCTGATCGTCGGGAACGAGCGCCTGCAAAAAAGAAGTCCACACCGACCGGAGGTGGCTCCGACGAGATCCTCCGACGGTCAAGTCAGAGAGGTGACTGGGCAACAGTGAAATAAATACAGAGAGCTCAATCGAGAGAGAATGAGAAAGAGAGCAAGCCTGTTGTCTCCAAGGGCCTCTAGCACTGTAGTCTTCCCCGATATATATAGTGGAGCGTGGTATGGCGCCGTCATTAATGGCGCGGACAAGTGAGGAATTGTCAACTCATCGTAGACTGTCAGAGTCGCCGTGAAAGTGTCACATCACCGTGGGGCTGTCAAATCGTTAGGGTTGACAATGCCCTAGGTGGGATAATGCCCTTAGGCGGCGGTGCCGCGTGCTGCTGTCACGGCTGACAGTCTCTGGCAGCTGTACGACGATCGGAGGAGTCGACCGACCCTAGGTCGGTAGCCAGCTGTGTGGCATCGGGTGGAGATCCAGGCCCCTCCGACGGTCAGTCGGGCATGTTGCTAGAGTCGGCCATCGGACTCTCTGGTGCAGTCGGTCGGGAGAGTAAAAAAGGTCCGCCCGACCGACATACCCTCAGTCGGTAATGGCATCCGACGATCGGTCGGTCGGTCGGTCGGTCGGTCGGTAGGTCAGTCGGTCGGTCGGTCGGTCGGTAGGTCGGTCGGTCGGTCGGTCGATCGGTATTCCCCAACAGTTGCCCCCCTCCACTCCTGAGTCGGACGGTGTGCTGGCCGATGCCTCTGTTTGGGCAGCAACGCCGGGCGAAAAGGAGTGGATTCACCGTATGCCAAATTCCGACCGTACCGCGAGTTGATACGATATCAGACGTCTCATGAATGTCGAGCGATTTGCTGGCGTCAGGTGCCCAGTCGGTGTCAGACGTCCCGTCCTATCAGCGTCAGGTGTTACGTCGGTGTCAGACGATCGAGTGTCGGATGATTTGGTGTCAGGCGATCGGGTGTCCGGCACCTTTTGGGGAACGCAAACCGCCGCCCCGCGCTGGTCTGGGAGCGCGGGGCGTTGTCAGGTGTCCCATCGGGAATGCGAATCACCGCAGACGATTTAACTCGGAACCGCGGCCCTTTCGCCACGTGTCGGAGGTGGTTGGGCCGGCATCCTCCGCATTAAATGAAGGCGGTGCGGCCATCCCGGGATGGGCGCGCCGATCCATCGGGCCGAAGGGAGGGCCCGGATGCCGCCACGTGTCGCCCATCCGGGGGATCTCTGTCGGCGCGGGGTCATCTCGGCCGTCGAACGGCCCTTTATATATAGGACCACTTGCGCTTGGAGTCCCATCTTGGACGATTTGCTGCAGAGACTCTGCCCAAGTGATTCCTCCGTCGTCGCCAGCGGCTGCTCCTTCTCCCACTCTCGCAAGGGTCCGCCTGGGGTTTGTGATTCTTCCCTTCGGCCGTAGTTTTCCTTTAAATCTTCTTTTCATTCTTCTTCTTCTTCTTCTTCAGCCTTGACTTTCTCTTGGTTCTGGTGCGATGGTCGGAAACTCATCTCAGGGGGCTCGATCGAAAAATCCGACCGATGACCCTCGGTCGACTCCGGAAGTTGAGGTTTCCTCGCTTTCGGGGCCGAACGTTGATCGGCTCCGGGATCAGTATCGTATCCCGGAGCAGTTCCAACTTTCCTCCCCAAGGGTCGGCGGTCGGGTTAACAACCCTCCGTCGGGCCAGGTGGCGCTGTACGTCGAAGATCTTCGTGTGGGTCTTCGACTTCCGATTCTGGAGTTCGTCTGGAATCTGCTGGATTATTACGGACTTTGTCCGGTGCAACTAGCGCCGAACTCTGTCCGACTAATAATCAGCTTCGCCTTGTTGTGTCAGCTTCTGCCGACCAACCCTCATATCTCTCTCTTTCGGGCATTTTTTGTCCTCCGACCCCACCCTAAGGCCCGAGGGTGGTGGTTCTTCAACCCCCGGAAGGGTCTTTCCTTCATCACTGGTCTTCCATCGTCCATCCACGGGTGGAAAAACTAGTTTTTCTTTGTTTCATCTTCTTCTCCCTGGGGCTTCCTTTCTCACTGGGGCGTGCCCCGAATCGAGGCGAACGAGAACAGCCGGGTGGAGGCGGACGACCGAGAGGACTTCCACCGAATCAAGGACATGTCGGTCCCGAAGCAGAGGGAGCTTGTTACCGAACAAGCCCTCTATGACGCTGGCCTGAGCTTGGTCTCCCATCTAGGTATCGCCCGATCCATCGGTTGTCTTTTCATTCTGGCCTTCGTTCTTGTTCTTATATTAATATTTCTGTCGGTATCGCAGGGACACCTCCCAGGATGAGGCCGATCGATGCCGAAATCCATCAGTACGCGGCGAGGAAGAGGTCGGCATCGGGGCCGGACCTTCGCGTCCGTCGAAGAAACCTTCCACAGCGGCGCCGACCGTCGAGGCATCGGAGACCGACCAGTC
This sequence comes from Elaeis guineensis, assembly GCF_000442705.2. NCBI lineage: Eukaryota > Viridiplantae > Streptophyta > Magnoliopsida > Arecales > Arecaceae > Elaeis > Elaeis guineensis. Next base: position 1,465,710 of record NC_026001.2, on the reverse strand, counting down.
GGAGCCGGTGATAGCACTCGCAGCTCCGCGGTGCAATCGGAGGAGAGGCCGGTGGAGGAAACGGCTGAAGGGACATCGACGGCTTCGCCGGCAGGTGTGGCGCCGGATGACATTCGAAACCCGAACACCATCCGACGGCATCTGTAGCCGCAACGGGGGGTGCCGCGTCAAACTCGAGCATCCCCTCCTTACCGGATCCGCTGGTTGGGGTGGTCGATCGGGGGAAAGCCCCGATGGACCCCGCGGATGACACAAGGTCGGGGAGTCGCACTGTGCCGCCCAGCGCTCAGTTCCCCGAAGGAGCGTCGGCGTTGGCCGACCACAACCTGGCCAGGAGGCTGTGCCAGGGGATCCTCCTCCCAACCGACGTGGAGGTGCTGAGGTCTCGGCAAGTGACCGAGATGCTGTCTTTGTTTTACCCGACCATGGTCGGGGTAAGTTCTACTTCTTCTCCCTTTTCTTTAGCGTCTTCATTATTTTATCTTTCTGACGTAACGCTCATGTCGGCAGCTGATCTACACCATGTCCGAACTTGAAGTCGGGTACCGGAGGTTCGGAAACGTCTGGGCGGCTTGGAAGGACAGGGCGGCGGCGGCCGAAGCCGACGGGCGATGCTGGTCGACCACCTGAAGCAGTCGACCGATCGGGAGGCGAAGTTGGTGGACGAGGTCTCTCGTCTCGGGTCCGAACTCAAGTCGGCTCGGAAAGAAGCCAAACGCAAGGGTCGGACCGTGCACCGTCTGCGGCGCGAGCGTGACGGCGTCGCCGCCGAACTCGAAGGCAAACGCGAGCAGCTCCGGGTCAGCCTGGAGAAGCTCGCCAAGGCTGAGGAGGATCTGTCAATCGCCCAGGCCGACGCCGATATATCGAAGGCAGAGGCAGAGTCGGCAAAGGACTCTCTCGGTCGGGTGGAAGCGAAAGCGAGGTCGGCGAAGGCATCGGCGAGTTGGGCGGTGGACGACTTTTGCGGCACCGACCAGTACCGAGAGGAGATGTTGGAGTCCGGCTTCGCATCGTACCGGGTGGGGTACGAGGATGGTCGGGATGCGGTTCAAGCCTATACCCGGAGCTGGATCTCAGCAGCATCGTCCCGTCGGGAGTCGAGAACCAAGCCACGGAAGAAATGGCCGACCCGTCGTCGGGAGGCGTCGTCGTGGCGGAAGAGGTCGTCCAGGAACAGGCAGCCGTGACTCGTGATCCGACGCCGACCGCCTGTCCAACGCCGACCGACGATCTTGTTCCGGCCGTCGACCAAGTGCCGATCACGGTGGACACGCCGGTCATCCCCGAGCTTCCATCGGTCGAGGAGATTGACTCGGAAGGATGACCGCGGCCTCGTCGTCTTTTATCCTTTTTGTGTTTTTCTTAGAACACTTGTAACCGGGCTTCGGCCCGATTTTGTAAGCCTCTTTTGATCTTTAATGAAGTCAAAGTCATGGACTTGAACTTTTTTCCTTTGCCTGTTTTCCTCTTTTTCCTCATGTGTCGTAGAATGCATCCGAACACGTAAGTCGCCAACCCACATCGGTCGGTTAGGTCGTTCGGCAACTCGTGCCGTCACGAAGGTAGGACATGTCCCGACTTAGGCTCGGCCTTCAATGGTCGAGGTCGTAAGTCGGGCATCCTTCCCCCGGCTGCGTGTCGGGCGCGTTCGTTGAGTCGGAAGCCGACCGACCGTCGGATAAAGGTTTGGTAGTCAGGTCTCTTCCGACGCGTTCAGTCGAACGTCGTCCTGCGCATTTAGTCGGGGAACGTCGATAAGTCGGATCCCGATACCCTTGTGTCAGGTATTTATACTGCGCCAAATGATATACGGTGATAAGCCGAATATCTTCCGATCGTCCGTAGCTCGGTCGGTGAGCTATGAATGCGACTGTGGTTGCATCGTGTGATAGACGGTGGTAAGCCGAATATCCTTCGACCGGCCGTAGCTCGATCGGCAAGTTGCGACGGCGGTCGCATAGGCATTTCGCCTTTCCTTGGTCGGGGCTCAATCGGTAAGTTAGCCGATAGTCTGGCCCGAAAGTTCGACCGTAGAAGGAGTGTCAACTCCCGTCGCCGTGGATGGCCCTTGTGAGCGCCCGATACGTCGTGGACGGTCGGGCTGTCGGTTCCACGTGGATACCAAGTCCGAGTCAGGACGTCGGGACCCGACCTTCTTGGTGAGCGTCGATCGTCAGTCGAAGAGTTAAAACTCCGCAATTTCAAACTGGATTTGTATTCCGAATGAACAAGTACAAAGTTCATTGGTGATACAACTTCAGGTTGTCGGCGTTCCATGTCCGTGGAACGGGTTTTCCTTCCAGAGTCTCCAGTCGGTAGGCCCTCGGACCATAGGTGTCTGCTACCGTGTAGGGCCCTTCCCAGTTCGGAGCCAACTTCCCTTGGTCCAGGGGCTTCGAGACCTCTGCCTTTCACAAGACTAAGTCACCAGGCTTGAAGAGCTTCGGTCTGACTTTGGCGTTGTAATATCGGGCTACCTTCTGTCGGTATGAGGCCATGCGAAGTTGGGCCTCGTTTCACAATTCGGGGAGGAGGTCTAGGTTGGCCCTCCGACAATCAGAGTTGTCCGGCTCTTGATACCACTCGACCCTAGTAGATGGCAGCCCAATCTCGAGTGGGATCATCGCCTCCGTCCCATAGGCCAAACCGAAAGGCGACTCCCCGGTCGGAATGCGGGGGGTCGTTCGGTAAGCCCACAGAACGGAGCCCAGCTCGTCGACCCAGAGGCCTTTGGCTTCGTTTAGTCGGGTTTTGAGCCCGTGTAGTATGGTCCGGTTGGTCACCTCGACTTCACCGTTGGACTGTGGGTGCCCGACTGAAGTCAGTCGGTGCATGATGTGAAACTTTGCACAGAAATCTCTGAAATCTTGGTTGTCGAATTGCCGCCCATTGTCGGTGATAATGGTATGCGACAATCCGAACCTGAAGATGATGGATTTTTGGACAAAGTCTTCCATCTTTCGTTCGGTAATCTGCGCCAGGGGCTCGGCCTCCACCCACTTGATGAAGTAGTCGATGGCGACGACTATGAACTTTCTTTGACCCGATGCTGGAGGGAAAGGGCCGAGAATATCGACCCCCCACTGAGCGAAGGGTCATGGAGCGACAATAGGAGCGATTTGGCTGGCCGGTTGGTGCTGCACGTTGGCGTACTTCTGACAAGGTTCGCACCTCCGGACCAACTCAGCCGCGTCCTTCCTCATGGTGGGCCAGTAGTAGCCCTGTCGCAGGATTTTGTAGGCTAGAGATTTGCCCCCCAAGTGACTCCCGCAGATTCCTTTTGCATTTCTCGGAGGGCATAGTCTGCGTCGGTCGGTCCCAAGCACCTAAGCAAGGGAAGGGAGAACGACCTTTTGTAGAGTCGGCCATCCATGATCACATATTGGGAGGCCGACCATCGGAGCCGCCTGGCCTCCGTGGGATCTTCAGGACTGATTCCGTCAGTCAGGAACCGAACAATCGGATCCATCCAGCTTGGTTCAGCTGTTAGTTGTAGTATCTCTTCGACCTGGTCGATACTCGGTTACTCGAGGTTCTCCACGAACGTCCGACCCAAAGAGTCGAAAGCTGAAGTCGTCAGTCTGGAGAGTGCATCGGCCTGGGCATTCTCCGACCTAGGGATGTAGAAATTTTAAAATACCTGAGGCGCGTTACGAGATCCTTCACTTTCTGGAGATATTTGGCCATGGCCGGATCTCGCACCTCGAATTCACCTTTGACCTGCCCTACGATCAGTTGAGAATCGGAGAATACCCGGAGGCTGTCGATCCCGAGTTTCTTTTCCATCCTCAAGCCGGCGAGGAGCGCTTCGTACTCGGCTTGGTTATTGGAGGCTTTGAAGTCGAATCGGAGGGCGTACTCGATGACTACCCCATCCGAGTTGGTGAGCAGGAACCCAGCCTCGCTCCCTTGAGCGTTTGAAGCTCCGTCGATGTGTAGTACCCAGGTGGAGAACGGGTCTGGCTCGGAGACCGCGTCTCATCCCGGGTCCACACCTTCCGACCCTTGGTCGGTTGTCGAGCATTCGGCGATGAAGTCGGCCAGGACCTGGGCCTTCAAGGAAGATCGCGGTCGGTACTGTATGTCAAACTCGCTGAGCTTCATTGCCCACTTCGCCAGCCGTCCCGACGTATCCGGTCGGCGCAATATCGCCTTCAGGGGCTGGTTGGTGAGAACCACTATGGCATGAGCCTGGAAGTATGGCGGAGTCGTTGTGCGGAGACGGTCAAGGTGAAAATCATCTTTTCTGTCTCCGAATATCGAGCTTCAGCACCGCGGAGTACTTTGCTGGTGTAGTAGATAGGCTGATGGGTTCGGTTCTCGTTCTCTCGGACGAGCACCGAACTGGCCGCCTCGGAGGAGGTGGCAAAATAGAGATACAAGGTCTCCCCGACCTCCGGCTTCACAAGCAGCGACGGGGAAGCCAAGTACTTCTTCAGATCTTCGAAGGCCCGTTGGCACTCATCCGACCAAGAAAAACCCTTCGCCTGCCGCAAAGTTTTGAAAAACGGGAGGCACCTTTTAGCTGATCGAGAAATGAACCAGCTGAGAGCGATGATTTTTCCGTTCAGCTGCTGGACCTCCTTCTTGGTGTTCGGATGACGCATGTCGATGATCGCTTTTATTTTCTCAGGGTTGGCCTCGATTCCTCGCTGAGAGATGAGGAATCTGAGAAACTTCTCTGAGGTCACCCCAAAAGTGCACTTAGTCGGATTCAGCTTCATTCGATGTTGTCGTAGAGTGCGGAAGGTCTCCTCGAGATCCCGAACATGATCCGAAATCTGGGCACTTTTCACCAGCATGTCGTCCACGTATACCTCCATATTGCGCCCGATCTGGTCTTTAAAGATCTTATTGACAAGTCGTTGGTAGGTGGCGCCGGCATTCTTCAGCTCGAAGGGCATCACTCGATAACAGTAGAGGCCCTTGGGGGTCACGAAGGCAGTGTGCTCCTCGTCTTCGAGCGCCATCTGGATCTGATTGTACCCGACGAAGGCGTCCATGAAGCTGAGCAGTCGAAATCCGGACGTCGCATCCACCAGCTGGTCGATCTTTGGAAGTGGAAAGCTATCTTTTGGACAGGCCCGATTCAGGTCGGTGTAGTCGATGCAAATCCTCCACTTCCCGTTGGCTTTCTTGACCATGACGACATTGGCGAGCCAATCGGGATATGTGGCTTCTCTGATGAAGCCCGTCTCGAGCAGCTTGTCCACTTCTTCATCGATGGCCCTCTGTCTTTCGGGAGCAAAGGACCTTTTCTTCTGCCTCACCGGCCTCATCGTCGGGTCGATGTTGAGTCGGTGGGTTATTGTCTCTGGGGGGATGCCTGACATATCTGCTGCCGACCAAGCAAATATGTCGGCGTTGTCCATTAGCAGCTCTGTCAATCATCGCCGTTCTGGGTCGGGTAGTTGAGACCCGACCCATACCTTTCGATCGGGGTCTCCCGCAATCGGGATTGACACGAGTTGTTCGGCCGACGAGCCCCGTTCTTCCTCCTCCCGTTGGTCTAGTTTGTCGATCGTCAGGGAGCCCCTCAACTCATCATTCTGAGCGAAGATCTGGAAGCATCGGCGAGCGAGTTGTTGGTCTCCGTGCATCTCTCCGACTTTGTTCCTAGTCGAAAATCGAACTAGGAGATGGTACGTTGAGACGATCGCCTTGAGGGCGTTAAGTCCGGGTCTTCCAAGTATGGCGTTGTAGGCCGAAGGCACTTGGACGACCGCAAAAGTCAAATGAATCGTGCTTTGTCGTGGTTCGGTGCCGGCCGTCACAGGCAGGATAATTTCACCTTCCGTTGCGATGGCATCCCCGGCAAAGCCTATCAAGGGCGTTGGGACCCTCTTGAGTCGGTCGGTAGACAGTCGCATCCGGAAGAAGGTCGAGTAAAATAAAATATTTGTCGAACTTCCATTATCTACAAAAATTCTTTTTACATCATAGTTTGCTATTGTTGCCGAAACAACAACAGCGTCGTCGTGGGGAGTTTGGATACCCCGAACGTCTTCCTCTGTAAAAGTAATCACGTCGTTCGGGCGTAGCTTCTTCATGGGCTCCCCTTCAGCAGACGTCCCCGGGCCAAGTCGTTTGGAAATCATATTGATGACCCCGGCCGTCGGCTGATTGGTGGTCGCTTCCTCAGTCGGCTGGGGTCGTCGGTCGGCCACAGGTCGAGTCGGCGGGTTCCTCCAAAATTTATCGAGATACCCTCGACGGATGAGAGCTTCGATCTCATCCTTAAGCTGGATGCATTGCTCGGTATTGTGGCCGTGGCCCCGGTGGAATCGGCAGTACTTCCGTCGGTCGAGGCCTTTTGCCTTCAGAGGCGGAGGCCGTCGCAGGTATTCTTCCCCCTCGATCTCCATCAAAATCTGCACACGGAGAGTGGAGAGAGGAGTGTAGGAGTCATACCTGGGGCGTGTCGGCCTTGGAGTCTGTCGTCGGGGCGACTTTTGGTTTCGTCGCAGGGGGGAGACCCGACCATCAGTCGGGGGCCTGCTAGATTCGGCGGGGTCCCGACCCTTCCTTCGCTTTTCCTTCGGACCCTTGAACTCGGTTGAGCGCCGGTCGGAGGCTCCTTCGCCCGCACGCATATACTTGTACACGCGCTCTAGCAATTCGGCATATGTACGGGGGAGGGTCTTGTCCAGGGAGTAGGTGAATCGGGACGTCCTCAGCCCCCGTTTCATGGCTGAGATAGCCATGTCCTCGTTGAGGTCCCGGACCTCAAGCGTGGCCGTATTGAATCGCGCCACGAAATGTCGGAGCGTCTCATTTTCTCCTTGTTTGAGGGAGAAAAGGCTGTCCGACGTTCGCAGCGGCTTCCGGCTGGTACTGAAGTGAGCCACGAAAGAGTGCTCGAGCTGTCTGAAGGAGTGGATACTTCCCGATCGAAGACCGGAGTACCAGGCCCTGGCAGCCTTGCGGAGTGTGGCGGGGAAGCCGATGCAAAAGAGAGCGTCGGTTGCCCCCTGAATCGTCATGAGAGCTTTATAGCTCTCCAGGTGGTCGATTGGGTCGGTGGAGCCGTCGTATGGCTCCACGTGTGGCATCTTGAACCGACTGGGGATCGGTTCGTCGAGAATGAGTCGGAAAAGAGGTTGGGCAGTCTGGAAGTCGACGTTGTTCGAAGACTTCTGCCCGTCCACCTGCAACTGCACAAGCCGACGGTCGATTTCCTCGAACCTGCGTTCGTAGTCGTCCGTCCGCCGGTGCTGGGAGACCCCAGGAGTGGAGTCTCCGAAAGATTCCGAGAGGGAGGCGGATGGCGTTCGCGGTCGCTTCTCCTTCCTCGCTCGCTCCAGCTGGGGGGAGAGAGCTGCTGGGACTGACGGACATCGCGCCGCAGCCGCCCCTCCTCTCCGTGGGAGCGCTGTGGCAGGCGCTCGCGCGGAGACGACAGAGATCGACGCACGCGTCGGCGGCTGCTCCTGGAGGGCATCGGACGTGCCGTCGGTTGTTGCTGGAGGCTCTTGACCGCATCCGTCAGCACGGTCATCTGCCGTACGATTGCTGCGATCTGCGCCTCCGCGGTCACCGCGGGGTGCGAAGAGCTGGGTTCCGCCGCGGAGGATGGCGGAGAGGCCTTTTTCCGGCAGGAAGAGCGCCTCGCCGACCCTGTGACTCTCGATCATTGGGCTCTTGTCTTTGTCATTAGTATCTACTGCTTGAGAATGCCTGCCCCCCTACTTGGCGCGCCAATCTGTTGCGGCCAATCCGCTCGTCGCCTGGTCGCCGGGAATGAGCGCCTGCAAAAAGGAAGTCCACACTGACCGGAGGCGGCTCCGACGGAGACCCTCCGATGATCAAGTCAGAGAGGTGACTGGGCAACAGTGAAATGAAGACAGAGAGCTCAATCGAGAGAGAATGAGAAAGGGAGCAAGCCTGTTGTCTCGAAGGGCCTCTAGCACTGTAGTCTTCCCCGATATATATAGTGGAGCGTGGTATGGCGCCGTCATTAATGGCGCGGACAAGTGAGGAATTGTCAACTCACCGTAGACTGTCAGAGTCGCCAAGAAAGTGTCACATCGCCGTGGGGCTGTCAAATCGCTAGGGTTGACAATACCCTAGGTGGGATAATGCCCTTAGGCGGCGGTGCCGCGTGCTGCTGTCAGGGCTGACAGTCTCTGGCAGCTGTACGGCGATCGGAGGAGTCGACCGACCCTAGGCCGGTAGCCAGCTGTGTGGCGTCGGGTGGAGATCCAGGCCCCTCCGACGGTCAGTCGGGCATGTTGCTAGAGTCGGCCATCGGACTCCCTGGTGCAGTCGGTCGGGAGAGTAAAAAAGGTCCGCCGACCGACATACCCTCAGTCGGTAATTGCATCCGACGATCGATCGATCGGTCGATCGGTCGGTCGGTCGGTATTCTCCAACACTCATCACCCTTCCAATATCATTATGAGCTTGCATGGCATGGTGGCAAGCTGGGTGGCGTCTTCAGGCCCAAGGAGGAAGGTGGCGGCAGGGTCGGCCGCGTCTATAGATCCAGTGAGCATGGCAGTGGCAACATGGGCGCAGTCTACAGACTCGATGCCAGAGGCGGCGGCAACATGGGCGCCATCTACGGACCTAGATCAAGCGGCAGGGGCAACATCGGCGCCATCTATGGAAGTGGGCCGAGCACGGGAGACAGGCGGCAGTGTGGCGGATGTCTCCGATGGTTCGACGTCTTATTTGAGAGGTGACCGGATGTTGGCAAATCTGCCACCTATGAGATCCATCCTGCATCCGTTATATCATACGTACAAAACCAATATATGCTACTAAGCCTGGTGGAAAAATCACTGTCGTGAATATAGGGGCTCGTTGACGTAGCATATGAAGGAGCCACTCAACATATGTACCGGGTGATTTCCTACCAGGATGTCTTCACTTTTCAAACATGAAACTATGATTCTACAATGTTAATTATGTTATTATTTTTCTTTTTCTTTTTTTAATGAATTAAATATAAAATACCATCAAATATTGAAGAAACAAGAAAACTAGGATATTTTTTCAAGCAAGAAAAAAAAAAAAAAAGTAGGCCATTGATTGATGGCTGCTCCATCCTCCATACGGACTACAGGAAAATATGAAATAACTGACACTATTTTAACCTTTGCCGACACTCATAGGCTCTGCTAAATGCACCTACAATGCTTCCTCAAGTATCATTAATGCATCGGCTACATAGAGTGTGGACATTCGATCGTCTACGACGAACGCTTACAAGCATCACAAAATTAAAACACTGTCCGTACGGATGCGGAGGTCACGACGATAGAGGTGGAGAAGGATGGGTTGCGGCGATGTTGCCATCCATGCAGACATGGAGGATGGATTGCAGCTCATCTGAATATTTTTGATCGTCTCCATATCCAAAAATTATTCGGATTGCAGCTCATCTGGATGTCGACACCACCTCCATCGGTGTCTTGCCTCCATAATCTTGAGAAAAAGCTATTCATTGTATCTTAATTTTTATTTTTATATCTCTCCTAAAATTACTCTGATCTTCGATGTGGAACAATCAATCCAGCTGAAGGTGGTTGGGATGATAGAGAAAAAAAAAAAAAGAGTTCGAAGCAAAAGGGTTGGAGTCCGATGATACTTATAGGCTGACACTTAGCCATTATTTATTTGAAGTTCGATGATGCTTATAAGCATGTCATTTATTTATTTGGAGTCCAACAATGCTTAGCCATTATTTATTTAGAGTTTGACAATGCTTATAAATGTTGTTAAAAAATTATTATTTATTTGGAATCCAACGATGATTATAAGCATTGTTAAAAATTTTTATTTATTAAAAATTTTTAAAAATACTAATTAGGCATTATTTATTTGGAGTCCGATGGTACTTATAAGCTTTATTTGAAATCCAATGGTACTTATAAGCATCATTAAAAGTCACTATTTATTTGGAGCCCGATGACGTCTTGGCATTATTTAGTTGGAGTCCGACGATGTTTATAAACATCATTAAAAATTATTATTTATTTAGTATCCGACAACATCTATAAATATCATTAAAAATTATTATTTATTGAAAATCCGACACTTATAAGTATTATTAAAAATTATTATTTATTTAATTTGTATGATGTTTATAAGTATCATTAAAAGTTATTTATTTTATTTAATTTTTAATAAATCAGAGGAAGATCATTTGATACTTGCCAATGCCTTGAACTAGTGTCGGCAAATAAAAGTCAGCTATATTTTTTTTTTTTTTTTTTGTGCTGTGATGTAGGCAAAGTGTGGCCCACAGTCAATCGGTAAACTAATAAACATGGCATTCCAGGAATGGCCAATATCTCATACGTATGCTCATCTAATCCCCGTGCATTATCGCGCTATCTCCATGCATGGGAATTACTTCGCGGATTAGACATAACTTAAATGACTGCATGGGATGAAATTAATTTTTTTTTCTTTATTATATATAAAAAATCATCTAGTCTCTAATTAATTTATTGAGAAAATTATAAATTTCAAATAATATAGGGCAGACTAAAATTCATGTTATTGATATCCAAATCTGATCATTTTATCGACTTAATCAGTTGGCAACCATAATGGACAAATGATATTTAAATAGTTAAAAAGACGTCTGTGTCCTATCTTGGTTCACGCATTAAGATCTTCTATCAGCATCAGTACATCCTTGTTTTATAAGGCTTCACCTTTCTAAGATCTAACTGATGTTCGAGTGATGAAAATTATAGTCATTGCATCCAAAATTTGATTATACGGTTGTAGACATTAAAGGATCAAAAGATTTGAAAAAAATGATTATAAAATAATTCCTATAGTCTTTACAAATCTATGAGCGAAAACTAAGAAGAAGAAAAGACACTCAAGCAACTATTATAAGTGAGAGCCATAATATTAGAAAAGAAGGAGAATTCAAGAGATTAAAGACGCTGAGGCCATGGACAAAGAGCTAGAGGAAGATGATTTCATCATAGAGCTCCACATGGGCAATGAAGATCGGATAATCAAGTGAAGTAGAAGATACAACTTGGCAACCAACACAAAGAGGCCGAGGAAGAGGAAGATACAATAATAGACCAAAGTTTAGAAAACCTGACATTCAATGTTATATATGTAAAAAGTTTAGTCATTATAGCTAGGGAACATTAGTATAAAGATGCTAACAATGAAGGAGAAAAAGCTCATTTTATTGAAAAGAAAGACAGAAAAGAAAAAGAAATAGTATTATTGGTTTATGATGAAGTCGGAGCAAATCAAGAAAGTATATGATACTTTGACATAGGAGCTAATAATCATATGTGCAGCAGGAAGGAATTATTCATCGAGCTTAATGAAAGTTATGAAAGTAACATTATATTTAGAGATTCAACAAAAAGGTTCATTGAAGAAAATAGTAAAATCCTTATTAAATGCAAAAATAAAGCACAAGATATTATTTTTGATGTCTACTATATTTCTAATATGAAAAGCAATATTTTAAGTTTGGGCCATTTGCTTGAAATAGGATGTGATATTCATATGAAAGAATTAGACCTCTTAATTCATGATAAGAATAACATCTTGATCACACATGTGCATATGTCAAAAGATAGAATGTTTCTAGTGAATCATCAAATTCAATAATTTAAATGCTTCAAAATTGAAATAAAAGAAAGTTCCACCTTATGGCATCTTAGATATGACCATCTAAATTTTCAAGGCTCAAATATTTTATCAAAAAAGAAGATGGTGACAGAGATCCTCCATTTATTGGTGAATCTGCACAAAGATATGAAGCATATGTACCTTCAAAATGCAACATAAAAAAAAAAAAAAATCAAAGGAGAAAGATCTCATAAGAGCAAACCAAATTCTGGAGTTGATTCATGCAGATGTCTGCAGATCCATTAACCCCACATCTGTTGATGGCGAGAAATATTATCTTATATTTATTAATGATTATAGTGAAAAAACTTGTATTTATTTTTTGAAAGAAAAAAAAAATTAAAATTTTTTGGAATTTAAACAAATGGTAGAAAAACAAAATGGTCTTCATATCAAAGCATTAAGATTAGATTGTGATAGAAAATACAATAATTCACATGAATTTGAGAATTATTGTAAAAAATAAGTAATTAATCTTCAATTTATTAGGCCATATTCATCACAATAAAATGGTATTCGGGGAAAAAAATAGAACTATTTTGAACATGGTATGTTGCATGTTGAAAAAAAGATCTATACCTAAAGAACTTTAGGTAGAAGCTATTTCTTGTGCTGTATACTTGTTAAACAGGTTTCCACTTAAAAAATTTTGGAATATGACACCAGAAGAAGCTTGGGGCAATTACAATCCAAGGAAAGATCATTTACTAATTTTTGAAAGTGTAGCCTATGTCAAAGTATCAAATAAAAAAGATCAAAATTGGAAGATAAAGGAAAAAAATGCATCTTGTTGGGCTATGGTGAGAATTCTAATGGCTATAAGCTTTATACTCCTCTAATAAGAAATATTATATTTTCTACACATGTTGACTTTGATGAAGAACAAATATGGAATTGGACAAACAAAAAAAAAAAGAAAAGCAAAGCAAAAGTATCATTGATGGAAAGGAGGAATCAATAAATGAAGAAAGACAAACATCACTAAGGGGGTCAATTGCAAGTATTGAAAGTAGAAGCACCCCAAAGGCAAGAAACATTCAACATATCTACGATATTACGAGAAGACTTAATGATACTAATGAAGAAGATTTTACTATATTTTATCTTTTTGCAGGATATGATTCTATCAAATTTGAAGAAGCAAATATTGAAGAGAAATGAAGAAGAGCAATGGACGAAGAAATGCAAGCTATAATCCAGAATGAGACTTGAGAGCTTATCCATCTTCCACCAGGATGTAAGGCCATTAGCATAAAATGCGTGTATAAAACTAAGAGAAATGCAGAAGGCAAAGTGAAGAAGTATTAAGCAAGACTGATTACAAAACGCTACAAAGAAAAGTAAGACATTGACTATGATGAAGTTTTTGCTCCGATTATATGTCCAGAGGTGGTATGTTTTATTATCTCCTTGATAGATCAAAATAAATGAATTTTTTTTTTAAATAGATGTAAAGTTGGCCTTTTTAAATAGTTATCTTAATAAAAAAGTATATATAGAGCACGCCCCAGACTATATGAAGGAAGGTGAAGAAAGTAAAGTATATAAGTTGAAAAGAGCATTATATAGACTAAAGCAAGAGCTCCTCGATCTTGGAATGCTAGAATTGATGACTACTTTATTAAGAGTGAATTTTCAAAATATCCTTATGAACTTACTTTGTATATGAAGACTGACAATGATGGAGAAATTCTTCTTGTTTGTATGTAGATGATTTGATTTTCATAGGGAATAATCTCTCAATGATGAAAGGATTTAAAGCCTCCCTGGTCAAAGAGTTTGAAATGACTGACATCGGACTCATGGCTCACTTCTTGGGATTGGAAGTGAAGCAAAAGAAAGAAGATATTTTTAACTCACAAGCTCACTATGCTAAGGAGATTTTGGATAAATTTGCTATGAAAAATTGCCATCTAGTTGACACTGATAGAAATTGGAATGAAGCTATCAAAAAGAGGAGAAGGAAAAGATATTAATCCAACATAATTAAGAGCCTAGTTGATATTCTTCGCCACTTCACATGTACAAGGATGGATATTCTTTATGGAGTTAGACTTGTTGGTCGCTATATGGAGGCACCAAAATATCTCATTTAAAGGTTGCAAAGCATATTCTATACTACATCAAAGACACTCTTAATTGTGGATTATTTTATTCATCTAATAATCTTTTGGTGTTGATTGGGTATTCATAGAGTGGTTGGGCTAGAGATATTGATGATCAAAAAAGCACCATGTGATTCATCTTCTTTCTTACAGACACTACATTCATATAGTTTTCAAAAAAGCAATCAATTATCACTCTCTCCACTTGTGAAGCCGAATATATTGCTGCTACACCTTGTATTTGCCATGCTATATGGCTAAGGAACCTGTTGATGGAGATTCAAGCACCACAAAAGGAAGTTATAAAGATATACATCGACAATAAATTAGGTATTGAGTTGGCAAGAAATAATATCTATCATGATCGAAGTAAGCATATTGATACAAGATATTATTTTATCCTGGATTGTGTTAAAGAGAAAATAGTATAACTTGTGCACATAAAGATCAATGATCAAGTAGCAAACATCTTCACTAAATCATTGTAAGCAAAAGCCTTTCAAAAAATAAGGAAGATTCTTGGGGTTATCACTTTGGAAGAATCAAGTGTAAGAGGAGATGTCAGAAATTAAACTTGATTAACAACATATGCTACATGCAAATTATCAAAGTCATAGATATATTGAAAGTCATGATAGATAAAGAATCATGTACCTTTATATGTTTTCAATGCATGGGAATATGAAATATTACATAATGTGAAAAGTTATTGTAATAATGTCACTATAGGGTATACGAAGGATTGCCATATATGAAGTCTATATAAAGGATTGTACTCATGCTCATTTGGCACAAGCCAAGCCAAAGAAACTAATACACCGTTCTTTTCTATTTCCTTTTTTATTTCAATTCTTGGCCTATCACACTTCTAAACAACCAACACTATTTGCATCAAATTAAAAAAAAAAATCTATTATCAATTTCTTTGAATTATGTTTTGTTATTTCAGAATGAGTTTCAAGAGCCAAAAAAAAACTTAGGACATTTCTTACTCATCTTCACGAGGATATGCATAATTTGGTCATATTTGTACTACTCCATCTAGATAAACATGAGTCTCTTTACTTTTTTTATCGCAATACTTCAAATGCTTATTTGAATGAGGGTTTAGGATATATTCTACAAAGATGAACAAGCTTGATTGCTGGCACCCACTTAAGAAGTGGAATCCTATCCACCTCTTTTGCAAATGCTTATTTGAATGAGGGTTTAGGATATATTCTATAAAGATGAACAAGCTTGATTGCTGGCACCCACTTAAGAAGTGGAATCCTATCCACCTCTTTTGCAACTTGTTCAACATTAGATAGTGACAGGACAAGAATGCTAGGGAAAGCAGTAAAATTGCCGTAACGGTTAGTTAGGAATGTGAATTCTTTTGGAAAGATAAGATCAATTAATGGGAGGCATCGAGAAAAATTATGCGGTGGTATCAATTATTTAGGAATCTCATCCACCAGTTTCGTTGTTGTCGTGACTAGTAGTCTTCATGATTTAGCATAGGATTCTATTCAAGGAAAAAAAAAGAATCAGCATTCCCACTCTTTTTTTTGTCTTTCCATCCTGTGCCATATTCTGCTCGTAGACTTTTCCCATTTGCTTGTCCAACTGGCTTCCTTTCCGGAAGGAAACCTAAGACCATGTCCTTTGTCATTTTTGATGAAGAGGGAGGGTGGCCCCATCTGGACTTATTTATATATACTAATTATGTTCATATGATCCATAGCTTCCCACGTTATACGTGGGCCTCATCATTTTGATGTTTAGCTCATACATGCTATGTATCTTTTATTATAGTCATTTTGTTTATGTACACAATAATTTCCTCACAACAATTCACGGATTAGTTGATGTGGCCACTAGTCTTCTGGCTAAGGCCAGATCGATCAAAGAAGGGATGTGGCTAGTGCCGTATAGCGATGGCTTGACTTACAAAATAAGTTTCTGACCGTAGTTGGCTTCAATAGAGATCCTCCGATATTCAAATCAGAAAATTAAGAAATAGAGGGAAAGAGCAAGTATTAGGAGAAAAGTGATTGCATATCTTGAGGGTCTCCTTTGGCACTCTATTTATAGGCGAAGGTGGAAGTGTCATGAGATGGAAGAAGAATCAAGTTGCTAGTCTTGCCTTATTAGGCGAGATATATTTGTTATTTTTTGCTTTATCTAGAGAGGTACATTGTTATCTTCTTCCTTATCTGCTTTTGGTAGCCTGTCATGCAAATTTTAGGATTTTTTCAACTGGCGTAAATCGAGCAACAACATGAAGTATAAAACTTTTCTGAAATATCTACTTGGGTTGGTCACAAAGATACCTCAAGTCGGTCAGGACTTAAAGATCAGCCAACCTATGCATGTAGCATGTCGGCTTTAATTGAGGTAAGATTTTTTCCTTGTAGCATATGTCCTTACTCTCGAGTTCAAGCTAGAATTAGGTCGGATGAAGGGAGTATATCAGATCAATTCTCTCAATCCTATAAGAGATGTCACGTGTCACCCCCTTGCTCCTTCAGATGAAACATCATGCCCCTATTTCACACCAGATGAAGCATTGCATTGTTTGATGGTCTATCAGTAGGAGATTGGCTTAACGCATCAAAAAGCACCAGATGTCAGTCATCCAGCGAAGCTAGCTAAACCGGCACCCCATCTATGCTGTCTAAGGGCTTCATAAATAAGCCATCTAAGGGAGGTCGGTTCAGCCAACCGGATGATACCAAGTGGTGGCCATCCAGCAGGCCTGGTTGAACCGACATTTTATTTGAGCCGTCTGGAGTTTCTAAAAATAACTGTCATTTTCCTCTCATATTCACCTTTACCACTTTATTATTCTTGCGCTCTGAGGTGGTGCGACTTCAGGCAAAGATTTGACATTTTCTTTGGCAATTCTCCAGCAATCTTTCCCGGCTCTAGTAGTCTCAGGTTGGGTCCAGCATCATTTGCTAGTCTTCTAATTCTCTTCTTCTTTCTTTAACTTTGATTTTTTCTTCTTTGTTTCTACCTTCTCTCTTTCTATCTCTTCTCCCCCTTTTTCTTTTTATTTTGGGATAGGTGAGTCAGGGAGCTCGGTGGGGAGCTAGTCCTCCGTCTCTTCTTCTTCAGGATACAATGTTGACGTCGGATATAGGGCCAAAGAGGAGGTCTTTGTATCTTGACATTTTCAGTGTGTTGGGTGCAGACAACCTAGAACTATTTCAGGCTTAGTTTCAGATCTTGCTTGAGTACATACTGGAAGCCCTAAGGTCAAGTGGTCAGATTTGCGACCCTCGTTCAGGTCAGTTCAGACTTTATGAGGAGTCCTTCCATTTTGGGCATAGGCTTCCTCTTCATCCTTTTTTTATATAACTAATTTTTCATTTTCTTGATATGTCATTGAGTTCGGTACCACCAAACTCATAGGATTTTATTTGTGACTTTATAGCTATTTGTTTCTTGGCTGAAGTTTAGCGAAATCATGGCCCTATTTAGGACATGCTTCACCATCAAAAGGCACCCAATGCAAGTGATTGGTAATACATCTCTTCTTGGAGAAGAGTTCCTCCTTTTGTCTAAGGTACTCCTTCCTCCATCCATAACTGGAAGGAGAGATTCATTTTTGTTTCTTGTTCTTCAGTTGAGGGCTGAGGATTTATCTCTTGAACCGACCTAGAAAATCAGTCCTTCGAGCTCCAATATTAGGGGATGAAGAATTTTGATGCTATAAAATCTTGATCGAATATAAAGTTTCGCTGCATGTTGAAGGAGTTATTGTTGAAGCAGAAGCTCTCCACTATGCGAACACTGAACTCCTAGAGCATCCTCCTTGGAGAATGTAATTACTTCCTCAGTTTTTTGCTTCTTAATTGGAACTACCAATCTTCCCACTGTGCCACCGACCTGTCCCCCAATGACGATGTTTATGATTCTAATGGCAGGTCAATTCTCCATAGTTTCTTCTTACTAAGATGGTTCAGTCGAAGGAGGTAACTTGGATGGAGCTTCATGTTGTCCTTTTTGATGCTTCAAGAACCTATCTAGTCACCCATGCCGAATGAACTCTTCAATTTTATCTTGTAGTTGGATACGTTCCTCGATGTCATGATTGTGATCCCAATGATATAGGCAATATTTGTTTGGGTCACATCAGGTCAGTAGGGCTCACATCCTCCTTGCTCTTAATAGCTGTTCTTTTATCTCCATCAATATCTGCACCTTAAAGGCATTCAGAAGAGTAAAGTTGGTGAACCTTCTTGGCGGTGACATGTTTTGCCGACCTCTGGGAGAAGCCCATTGCCATCGATTTTGAGATGGGGTTCTGGATCATTGATCCTAAGGGGAGTCCTAGATGGTCAAGAAGTCCAATGATCCTCTCACCTCGGTAAGCCCTCCTAGCTTTGTGCTCTTCCCTTCTTTCTTCGACTTTGACCTCAATTAGAGTGCCATGCAGCTTGTGAGCCTCTTCAATGTTGGTATATTTTTTCACCGAGACTAGCATCTCAGCGAAGTCCTTTGATATCTCTTCTGAAGCGAGAAGAGAAACTAACACTTCTGGAGCCCATCCTTCAGTGCAAACATTGCAACTGATTGACCAAGGTCATGTATCTCAAGAATGGTTGCATTAAAACGGCTCATGTAGGCTCAAAGGAGCCTCCTTCCCACTGTTTGATGTTCACTAAGAAGTTCGATCCTCGATTTTGTCTCCTACGGCTGACGAAGTGAGCGGTGAAAGATCGACTGAGTTGCTCAATGGTGTAGATGGGATTTGGCTTCAAACTAGAATACCAGTATCGAGCTGCTTTTCATAAAGTAGAAGAAAAATCTCAGCACAGTATTCTGTCTATGGCACCATGCAAGAGTATCAAGACTTTGAAGCTTTCGAGATGACCTATAAGGTCAATTGAACCATCATAGGATTCTAGCTGCAACATTTTGAAGTAAGTGGGGATCGGTTCCTACATAATCTTCATGTTAAATGGTGGGTCGGTGTTGAAGCTGAACTCACCATCTTGAGTAGGGGCCTCGTTGCGTAGGGCTTCAATTCACTGATTTATCTTTTGGAGCCTTCGATCCGTGTTGGCATCTCGGACAGTGTAAACTTCTAAATGCCGAGGTGCAGATTGGCGTGATAATTGGCCCGAGTAGAGTCTTTCTTAGACTGCAAAGTAGAGGACCTTTTCCGAATAGGGATTTTAGGCTATGAGAAGGAAGGAAAATCATATTGGTAATCTTTCCTTATTAAGTGAGATACACTTATTATTTCCTACTTTACCTAGAAAGGTATGTCATTATCTTTTTTCTTATTTGCTCGCAGAATTCTAGAATTTTTCCAGCTGACATAAATTGGGCAACAAAATCAAGTATCAAACTTTTCTAAAATATCGGTTTGGATCAATCACGAAGATACCTCAGATTGGTAAGACTAAAGATCGGCTAACTGAGGCATCTAATACAATGGCTTCAATCAAGATGAGATTTTCTTTTCCGCATCAATTGATAAAAAAATAAAGAATCAGCATTCTCACTTTTTTTTTCTTTCCGTCTTGCGCCATATTCCGCTTAGACTTTTCCCATTTGCACATCCGACTGGCTTCCTATCCGGAAAGGAAACCTAAACCATGCCCTTCGTCATTTTTGATGAAGAGGGAGGTTGGCCCCTTCTGAATTTATTTATATATATTAATTATATTTATACGATCCATAGCTTCCCATATTATACGTGGGCCTCGTCATTTTAATGTTAGCTCGCACATGCTATGCATCTTTTGTTACTTTCATTCTGTTTATATGCACAATAATTTTTTTTTATGATAATTTATATGTTAGTTGATAAAAAATAAAATAAAATACGGCATCAGACAATCCCAATAATTTTTTATATTTTTTTATATATTTATTTAATAATCGATTCCACTTGAAACCATTTATTTTTTTCGTTACAGTCTAGCACTTGAAACCTTGCCCCTCAGCCTTGGGAACGATGGTTTCCGGATTTAGGTCTTTCCAACGGATCACGCCTTTATTCCTGGTCCTCCTCTCGTCGGCACTTTCCACCGGCCTGCGTCAGGCTGATAAACTGTAGAGAGATCCAAACAAGATCTAATTAACACATGCTAATTACTCTCGAACAAAACAAATCTTTGAAAGAAAAGGAACATAAGATGACAGACATGAACGTCGGGTAATATTCGATAATGAGAAGGAGCTCTAATTAACACATGCTAATTACTCTCGAAAATATCTCAGCCGAGATCCCAAGCGTGTATAAATTTAGACCCAAAACCCGGGTGCAACCTCACTGGCATTCCTTTCCTCCACTCGGAGATACACAACTTCCTGCAACCTCATGGTTAGCCCGTCCACGCGTCTGTCTCTTTGACGATAAGATCGAGCTAGACTTTGAGCTGCAAATTAATTAATATTCCTAACTTGTGCATTTGTTCTTTGTCGACAGACGGATACGTACTGGATGGACAACATCGGCGCCATATATGACCGTGGGGGTGGCAGCTGCAACACCGGTGCGAGCTTTTCGCAAGGCTTCAGAGGTGGGTACAACACCGGCGCCGCCTACGGGAACGGTGCATCAGGCGGCCACAACAAGGGCGCGACCTATGATGGCTATGATGTCTGGGGCAGCAACAACCTTGGCGCATTCTACGATCCCAGCGCGGGAGGCGGTCACGGCAACATCGGCGCGGTCTACCGTGGTGGCGCAACTGGAGGCGGCAACGTCGGTGCCTGCTACGGAGGCGATCCTCGCCGTCTTGGGGTTGGCTATGGTGGTAGACCGAACCACCAACGTTAACGGCGGGCGTGAGCTAGTCTGGAACGAAGTTGTCGTTCGATCATTCGACCGATGCCCATGTTAGGAAGTCGGTTGAACGAGCCCATTGAGTGGTACAATCTAGTCGTCAATTTGAATAGTCAGTAAGGCATCGAGAAAGAAGTCGGCCTTCTGATGAGGTCGATCTTGGCCTCCGAATGACTTCTGATGAGGTCCACCTCGGCCTCCTGATGAAGTTAATCTTAGCCTCTCAATGAAGTTGGCCTTCGAATGTCTTTTGATGAGGTCGGCCTCAACTTTCTGATGAAGTTGGCCTCCTGATGACTTTTGATGAAGTCGACCTCGACCTCCTGATGAAGTCGGCCTCTGAATGACTTCCGATAAGGTCGGCCTCGGCCTTCCGATGAAGTCGACCTCAGTCTTCCGATGAAGTCGGCCTCCAGATGACTTTTGATGAGGTCGATCTCGATCTCCCAATGAAGTCGGCCTCGATCTTTCGATAAAGTTGACTTCGAATGACTTTTAATAAGATCGGCCTCAGCCTCTTAATGAAATCGACCTTGACCTCCAGATGAAGTCAACCTCCAGATGACTTCGTGAGGTTGGCCTCCTTGTGATGATGTCAGCCTCCTCGCAAGGTCGGCCTCCAGATGACTTTATGAGGTCGGCCTCCTAGTGAGATCGACCTTCGGATGACTTCATGAGGTCAGCCTCCTTATGAGATCAACCTTCGGATGACTTCATGAGGTTGACCTCTTTGAGATGATATTGGCCTCCTCATGAGGTTAACCTCCTTATAAGATCGGCCTCTGGATGACTTCTAATGAGGTTCGCCTCGACCTCCTGATGAAGTTGGCCTCGGCCTCTCGATGAAATCGACCTCTGGATGATTTTTGATGAGATCGGCCTCAGCCTCCTAATGAAGTCGGCCTCGGCCTCCTGATGAAGTCGACCTCCGAATGACTTCTGATGAGGTCAGCCTCAACCTCTTAATGAAGTCAGCATCAATCTCCTGATGAAGTCAGCCTCCGGATGAATTTTGATGAGGTTGGCCTCAGCCTCTTGATGAGATCGACCTCCGAATGATTTCTGATGAGTTCGGCCTCGGCCTCCTAATGAAGTCACCCTCCATCTCTCGATGAAGTCAGCCTCCGAATGACTTCTGATGAAGTCGGCCTCAGCCTCCTGATGAAGTTGGCCTCTGGATGACTTCTGATGAGGTCGACGTCGGCCTCCTAATGAAGTCGGCCTCAGCCTCCTGATGAAGTCAGCCTTTGGATGACTTCTGATGAGGTGGGCCTCGACCTCCTGATGAAGTCGGCCTCAACCTCTCAATGAAGTCGGTCTTCGGATGACTTCTGATGAGATCGACCTCAGCCTTTTGATGAAGTTGGCTTTGGTCTCATGATGAAGTCGGCCTCCAGATGACTTCTGATGAAGTCAGCCTCGGCCTCCTGATGAAGTCGGCCTCTTGATGAAGTTGGCCTCTGGATGACTTCTAATAAGGTCAGCCTCAGCCTCCTGATGAAGTCGGACTCGATCTCTCAATAAAGTCGGCCTCCAGATGACTTCTGATGAGGTCGGCCTCAGCTTCCTAATGAAGTCGGCCTCCGAATGACTTCTGATGAGGTCGGCCTTAGCCTTCCGATGAAATCGACATCCAGATGACTTCTGATGAGGTCGATCTCGGCCTCCTGATGAAATCGACCTCGGCCTCTCGATGAAGTCGGCCTTCAGATGACTTCATGAGGTCGGCTAAGCGATGGATCTACCCCAACAGGCGCCAATGTTGTCGTCAAGAACTCGTAACTTGAATGGATCGATCTCTGCTCTTGCAAGCGTGAGGTATTGTCTGCTTTGATCTCTGGCTCATGACATGAGATCTCATAATTTTATCCTTTGGAAGGCATCTCATAGGAGAGAGAATATTCGATTCCTCATAAGCTAGACTCCTGTTAAATCACAACCGATGTGGGGCTAAAGATATTGTCCTCCTACAACATTAGACTTTGAAGTCAAGGGGAAGTATGTGTACACAGATAGGAGGTGGTTCCCATAAATAGTGTCAATATTACAGTCAAAGACTCATAGCTCAGATGGATCGATCTCCGCTCCAGTCTACATGCATGAGATATTATCTGCTTCGATCTCTGACCTATGGCATAGGCCCTCACAATTAGTTTTGCCCTTTAAAAGGCACCTCATAGGAAGAGAATATTTCATTCCATATAAACCAGACTCTTCCTTAACTCACAACTGATGTCGGACTAAAAATGCCATCGTCCCACAATAATATCCTTTGATAAAAAGTATTATTATTATTTATTAATTTGTAATACTTATTTATAAATAAGAAGTGGAGAAATATAAAATTTATATAATCTTTATAATTTATAATTAAATAAATATTTAATTTAATTTAATAAATAATTTTATAAATTAATTGTATAATAATATATTTATTTATATTAATGATATAAATAAATAATTTATTTATAATTAAATTTAAATATTTAAATTAATTTTATACAAATAATTAATTGAAAAATGGTGAAGATAAATAAAAAATAGAAGATAATTTTAATTATTCAATTATAGTCATAGAAATTATGTGCTGGAATTAAAATAATTAGTAATAAAATTTAATAATATAGGATAAATAATATAGATAAAATAAATATATATATATAATAAATGAAAAAGTGAAGAAGTATTAAGATTTTATCAAAAAGTTAATAAGGGATAGCTTTGTTAATATAGAAATCCATCTCTTATATGCTCTATCTATCTTTCCTTTCGTTCTTCTAATCTAGGACAATGTAAAATATTGGATTCGGATGGATAGACAATCTTTCTTTTTTATCCATCTTTCCTAAAATTTTTTGAATCAAATTATAAATAGAGGTCATTCATCCTCTCAATCCTATCAATCTTTCTTTTTATAGCTCCAATCAAATATAGGGTTAAAGTGAGCAATGGATGATCTAACGGTGGATTTGAGCGAACGAAGGTGAATCATTCTTTTGCACCAAGGATATTGCATTGATGAAGAAGCTACCAATAGAAGCAAGGGGTGGCAAAATCCAAAAATTAATCCTCCAATAATTTAAAAAAAAAGGAAAAAAAATAATCCGACTAAGCAAAATATCCTGCCCGAACTTTATCCAACCCTGTAATGAATCCAACGATCTAAGCTCAAACATGACCTAATTCCAGAACTTCTTCATCTGAACACGATAAAGGCCATGTCAGGTTCATCCAGGCAAGGTTAATTTAGGCGGGATTGGAAGCTTAACTGTAAACATATGAGCGAAATTTTGTTTGCTCGGGTTGGGACAAAGCTCCACGGGACTAGCTGTTAGCCTTGATGGGGTTGGCTTTGGATTTGGATCTATCTTATGGAAGCTCAGGCTTGGTTCAGGTTCGGCATGTTGCTCAGCTTTCAACCTCATGTGGTGTTGACATTTTTTCTTTTTTTGGACGGGAGGCCAACCTGTTGATTTTGTTATATATTTTGGTTCCCCGTCAAATGTTACTGCAGCAGGAATCCATCTCCAGATGTGGCTAGCTATGGTTGGGAGGAAGTATCAGCTTCTCTGAATGTGACATGCATTCAGCTGGCTGGGCCGCAACGTTCTCCCATTTATAATTCATCACACTTCCCAGAAATCAACTACTGTGGTACTCCTTACTTCTTTGTGTGTTTGGTTTGTTCAGCACCAATTAGTTTAATGTTTGTATTCAGCACATGTACCAGCCTTTTGTTTGCATTTCCTTGGACTCTCTGTTTGTTAATTATTATTCTCTTAATACCATTATGTTGGTACGTGGTTTTGTAATGCTGACTCATGTAGTGTAAGCCCTGAGTAGTATTCTACCAAAAAAAACCAGAGGCCAACCTAAATTACCGCTTCGCTGGGTTCAATCTGAGTTTTAGCCCAGCCCTGGTGGTTAGCTCAAATTAAATGCAAGCAGATGGAGATTTGTGTAGATGGGTGTTGCTCCTTGGATTGATTTTGATGATTACAAAGCATTTGAAAGGGTACTAATGATTTTCGCTTGAAAAAGACTTATTACTTTCAGGAATAAAATCGTAATTTTACCAAACTCTGATTTGAAAGCATCAAGTGCTAGAACAAAAGATTTATGATCTATTGGTGAAAATTTTATAGTTTTTAGATATATATTTTGAAAGATATCCATGTTTGAAAATTTGAGTCGACCCCATGAGTCGACTCATGGCACAATGAGCTGTTTGGCACGCAAATTTTTTTGACTGGCACAGTCTTGGCACAGTCTGTGAGTCGACCCCATGGATCGACTCTCAGGCATGAGTCGACCTATGAGTCGACCTTTGCTGTTTTTAGGC
This sequence comes from Elaeis guineensis, assembly GCF_000442705.2. Lineage (NCBI taxonomy): Eukaryota > Viridiplantae > Streptophyta > Magnoliopsida > Arecales > Arecaceae > Elaeis > Elaeis guineensis. Next base: position 1,440,848 of record NC_026001.2, on the reverse strand, counting down.
CAAAATAACAGAATCTTTATTTTCTGCTATTTTTCCACAGAGGTCGACCCATGAGTCGACCCATGAGCATGAGTCGACCCATGAGTCGACCCCTGTGACGGGAAAGTTCCGCAACGGCTAGTTTTTAACCCGTTTTAAGTGCTTTTAATACTCATTTAATGTGGTCTAACGGCTCTATTTCAGCCCAGATTGTTCTCCACCATTCCTTAAAGTTATAAAAGGGACAAAAAGATGGGAATCAAAAATAAGAGAGATTTTTGAAAAGAGGATTTCAAGCATACTTTTCAGCCCTAAGCAAGAGCTCACTCAAAGCATTCAAGAAGCTTTTAATTCAAGCTCACCAACTCCTCAAGTGCACATTCAAGTCTCCAACCACCTTGAGGAAATCGAAAAGAGCCTTTTTCTCTTTGAGTAAAGTGTATTTAAAGCCTCATTCGCTCATTAAAGGAGCTTCTTTTGTATTTTCTGTGCTATTGATTGTTATACTCTGTTTGAGTTATTGTTTTTGTTTTGGAAGGATTCCAAAACAAGGGAAGGTTGATCCGAACCTTGAATCGGAGTGTATTGGGTTGGCTTGTACCCGAAAAATAAGTGGACTAGCTTGGGATAGCTAGAGTCAGAGTTTTCGATGAGTGTATTCAGGTTGAATACTAGTTAGTGGATTGGAATTCTCAAGTAGGAGCTTGAGGAGTGGATGTAGGTGCAAGGTTGGCACCGAACCACTATAAATCCTTTTGTTTATGTTGTGCCTAATTGCTCTTCTTTAGAACTTCTTTATTCTCTTGCATTCTTGCTTTTAACTATTAGCTTTGAATCAACTATACTCTTCCTATTTATTTATTTAGCTATTGTTAAATATTTTTCATAAGACATAAGTTAAGTTTAAAATTTTTAGAAACCCAATTCACCCTCCCTCTTGGGTTGCATAGCTGGGCAACAAGTGGTATCAGAGCCCGGTGCTCTAACCCTACTTTGATCTAACCAATCAAAGAGCTAAAGATCTATGGCAACTCAAGTTGGTACTTCTCTAGCCGAGGGGCAGTCCACTAACCGACCTCCACTTTTCAATGGATCCAACTATACCTATTGAAAAGCTCAGATGAAAATCTTCATTCAAGCACTCGACTATGATATGTGGAGTATCATAGTAAACGGCCCTCACACACCCACTAAAATTATTGATGGTGTGGAATCAGCCAAACCTGAAAAAGATTGGGATGAGGTTGATAAGAAAATGGCCCAACTAAATGCTAAAGCTATGAATGTCTTGTATTGTGCTCTTAATGCAAATGAATTTAATCGCATTTCAACTTGCTTGTCTGCTAAAAAAATATGGGATAGATTAGAAGTAACCCATGAAGGAACTAATCAAGTAAAAGAGTCCAAAACTAACATGCTCGTACATAAATATGAACTTTTCAAAATGGAGCATGATGAATCTATAACTGAAATGTTTACTCATTTTACTGATATTATAAATGGTTTAAAGAGTCTTGATAAGTCCTATTCTAATAGTGAGCTTGTGAGAAAGATTCTCAGATCCTTACCAAGAATTGGGAAGCCAAAGTGACCACCATCCAAGAAGCCAAGGATCTGAACATTCTATCCTTGGAAGAGCTTCTTGGATCACTGATGACACATGAGCTGAGCATGAAACAACATCAAGAGGAAGAAGTCAAAAAGAATAGAACAATCGCCCTCAAATCCATAGCTCAACTAGATGAAGAAACTGATGACACTGATAATGAAGAGCATGATAAAGAGATGGCACTCATTACCAGAAGGTTCAAGAATTTTTGAGAAAAAGAAACAAGGAATGAGGAAGAGGTCACTCACAAAAGGAGAACAGAGTAAAGAAAAGGATAAAGACCAACCTCTTATCTGCTATGAATGTAAGAAACCGGGACACTTCAAGTCCGAATGCCCACAACTGAAGAAGGGTCCCAAGAAGTACAAGAAGAAGGCTATGATGGCCACTTGGAGTGGGAGTGATGACTCAAGCTTCGAAGAGGAAGACTCAACAGAACAAGCCAACTTGTGCCTTATGACACATGAAAATGAGGTAAACTCCAAAACTCCTAGTGACTTTACATTTGAAGAACTTCATGAAGCTTTTTATGATTTAATTGATGAACTAAAGAAACTAGGGATAAAGAACAAAGATCAAAATCAAAAAATCAATCTTTACTGAAACAAAATGAAAGCATTTCAATTGAAAAATCCACCCTGCTTCAAGAAAATCAAAATTTAAAGAATAAAATTGCCAAGCTAAAATCAATAGTTAAAAATTTCACCTTGAGTTCTAATAACTTAATATGATTCTTGAAAATCAAAAGGCCGTGTATGATAAGGCTGGACTTGGCTATAACCCCTTAAAGAAATAAAAGTATTTAAAAAATATCTATGTAAACTCTTCAAGTAACAAGTTTTCTAATATTACTTGCTTCAAATGTGGTAGAGTAGGATACAAGTCATACACTTGCTTCTCTAACAAATCTGTAAACTCAAATGTAAAGAAAATATGGGTTCCAAAAGAAACCATTATGACTAACCAAAAAGGACCCAAGAAAGCTTGGATACCTAAAACAAAAACTTGACTTTTGTCTGCAGGTGTGTCTACATCCCAAGGAGGAAACAAAAATGATATCTTGATAGCGGATGCTCGAGATACATGACTGGTGATGAATCCCAATTCATCACACTTGACGCTAAGAATGGAGGATGGTCACCTTTGGAGACAATGGTAAAGGAAAGATCATCGGTATAGGTAACATTGGTATCACTCCCTCCAAGTACATTGAAAATATTTTGTTAGTAGATGGTTTAAAGCATAATTTACTAAAATTAGTCAATTTTGTGATAAAGGATATAAAGTTATTTTTGAATCTTCTGTTTGTATTGTAACTAGTCCTATTAATGAAGGCATTAAATTTGTTGGACATAGACATGGTAATGTTTATATGGTAGATTTGAATGATCTATCCAAGATAAACATGCAATGCTTAGTATCTTTGAATGCCAAGATTAATAAGACTAGTTGGCTTTGGCATCGTAGACTTGCACATATTAGCATGCATTCACTTTCAAAACTAATTAAGAAGGAATTGGTTCTTGGTTTGCCAAAATTGAATTTTGAAAAGGATAGAATCTGTGATGCATGCCAACTAGGTAAGCAAACAAGAGTTTCATTTAAATCTAAAAATATTGTTTCAACCTCTAGACCTTTAGAGCTATTGCACATAGATTTATTTGGACCTACTAGAACTACTAGTCTAAGAGAAAAATGATATGATTTTGTAATTATTGATGATTTCTCTTGTTTTACATGGGTTTTCTTTTTGGCACACAAAGATGAAACTTTTTAAGTTTTCTCTAAATTTTACCGAAAAGTCACTAATGAGAAAGGATTTTCAATTCAAAATATCCGAAGTGATCATGGAACCGAATTTGAAAATCAAAAATTTGAAAAATTTTGTGATGAAAAAGGAATATGCCACAATTTTTCAGCACCTAGGACACCCCAACAAAATGGGGTAGTAGAAAGAAAAAATAGAACCCTAGAAGAAATGGCCCATACCATGCTATGTGAAAGCAACCTTCCAAGATACTTTTGAGTGGAAGCTATTAACACGGCATGTTACATTTTAAATCGTGCTTTGATTAGACAAATTTTAAAGAAAACCCCCTATGAGCTTTGGAAAGGAAGAAAACCTAATATTGTATATTTTCATGTTTTTGGTTGCCAATTTTTGTGTTAAATAATGGTAAAGAAAGACTTGAAAAATTCGATGCAAAATCCGATGAAGTGATTTTTCTTAATTACTCCTCCTCTAGTAAAGCTTTTAGAGTGTTTAACAAGAGAACCTTAGTAGTAGAGGAGTCAATACATGTTGTCTTTGATGAAACTAACGATCTTCCTTCAAAGAAGAATGAAGGTGTTGATGATGCAGATCCTCTTATAGAAGGGATAAAGGAGATCACTCTGAAAGATTCAACAATTCAAGATGATGAGGAACATGAAGACAAACAGGATGAGGGAGGTGAAGAACAACCTCAAGGTACAAATGATCTACCCAAAGAATGGAGGTATGTTCACAATCACCCTAAGGAGCTAATTATTGGTGATCCTATGCATGGGTAAGAACTCGTTCTTCACTTAAAGATGCATTCAATCATTTTGCTTTTGTCTCTCATCTTGAACCTAAAATCATTGAAGAAGCTGAAAAAGATTATAATTGGATTAATGCAATGCAAGAAGAACTTAATCAATTTGAAAGAAATAATGTATGGACTTTAGTATCAAGATCTAAAAATTTTTTAATAATTGGCACAAAATGGGTTTTTAAAATAAATTAGATGAACATTGAAAATGTAATAAGAAATAAAGCAAGATTGGTTGCTAAAGGTTATAATCAAGAAGAAGGAATTGATTTTGATGAGACCTTTGCACCTGTTGCTAGACTATAGGTAATTTAAATTATGCTTGCTTTATGAAATTTAAATTATTTCAAATGGATGTCAAAAGTGTCTTTTTGAATGGATATATTGCTGAAGAAGTCTATGTAGAACAATCCCCAGATTTTGAAAATCATGCTTTTCCTAATCATGTTTTTAAATTAAATAAAGCTCTATATGGTTTGAAACAAGCACCCAGGGCTTGGTATGAAAGGCTAAGCAAATTTTTACTTAATAATGGTTTTTCAAGAGGTAATGTAGACACAACCCTTTTCATTAAAAGAAATTAAGATGATATATTAGTTATACAAATATATATTGATGACATTATTTTTGGGTCTACTAATGAATCTCTTTGTCAAGATTTTGCAAAGCTCATGCAGGGGGAGTTCGAGATGAGCATGATGGGAGAACTTACATTCTTTCTCGGACTCTAAATCAAACAAACAAAGGAAGAAATCTCCATCACCCAAAGCAAGTACACAAAGAAATTACTCAAAAGATTTGGAATGGAGAACTCCAAAGCAATTGGCACACCCATGAGCCCTTCATGTAAGCTTGACAAGGATGAAGAAGGTAAAAGTGTAGACTTAAAATATTATAGAGGTATGATTAGCTCTCTACTATATTTAACAGCTAGCAGACCTGATATTATGTTTAGTGTCAGTCTTTGTGCTCGATTTCAATCTAATCCTAAAGAATCTCACTTGAATGTTGTTAAAAGAATCCTTAGATATTTGAATGGTACTCAAACTCTAGAATTATGGTACTGTAAGGACTCATTAATTGATTTAATAGGATATTCAGATGCTGATTTTGCTGGATGTAGATTAGATAGAAAAAGTACTAGTAGAACTTGCCAATTTCTTGAAGTTAACCTAATCTCTTGGTTTAGCAAGAAACAAAATTCGGTAACATTATCTATGGCCGAGGCCGAATATATTGCAGCCGAAAGTTGTTGTGCTCAAATCTTGTGGATTAAGCAACAACTCGAAGATTTTGATATCAAACTTAATGAAACTCCCATAAGATGTGATAACACTAGTGCCATAAATCTTACTAAAAATTCAATTCAGCATTCTAGGTCTAAACATATTGAAATCAGGCATCATTTTATAAGAGAACATGTTCAAAATAAAGATATAATTCTTGACTATGTTTGTACTGAAAAATAATTAGCTGACATCTTTACAAAGGCCTAAGTGAAGATAGATTCTGTGAAATTAGGAGAGAACTAGGAATCCTTGATCCATCTGCTTAAATATCTCTCTGATCCCAAGGGATCAATGTCAAAAACTCTTTGAACTCAATTCTCATCATTTCTCTTGGGCTTAAAAGCTCAAAATTATCATTCTCATAATTGATCATTGAGAAATATCCTTCTCCTAAAGTTTCAAATTTTTTGGAAATTGTTCATCATTTTTTCTGAATTTCTGTGAGCCATGAGTCGACCCCTAGGGTCGACCCAATGGCAAACTTGTAGTTTTGGCCAAAATCCCACGGGCTCCTTTTTATTGAAAATCCATTCTTTGAGCCGACCCATTCCACCGTCTTCTTCCTCCCTCCAAAACCTTAGGTCTCCTTTTCTTCCTCTCCAAACCCAAGTCCTTCCCCCAAGATTCTTCTCCCATCACCCCTTACACCTCAAATCGACCCTTAGGAATCGAGCTCTTTCCTTTTTCCTCCCTTGATTAGAACGGATTGAGCGTGCCCTAGATTCTATCCTTCTCCTCCAAATCGGGGTATTACTCCTCCAAAAATCTCTATCCTTCCCCTAAAATCCCTCTATCTCTTCACACATTTGACCTCATAAGACTCTTGCTTGCTCTGGTGGTGGAAATGGCTCCAAAAATAAAGCTCCCACAAAGAAGGAAGTCGGTCTACGAGTTGGAAGAAGGCGTGCGCAGGAAGAGACAGGCTTCTCAGATCTCATCAGCTTTCATCCCTGTTTCGGCATCTGCTCCAGGTTCTTCTCGGTCTCCATTAAGCCCCAGTAAGATTCTCTTATCTGATAGAAAGGTAGAACTCGAAAAAAATGTAGATTTCAGATTTTTTGAAAAAGAGGGGTTCTCCATTGGTTCAAAAATCAAAGATCAAGGTTGGGGATACTATTGCTCACTTAAAGAAATTACTTATGTGGATTTGATTAGGGAATTTTATCTGAACTTGAGCTATGGCAATGGAACAGTAACATCCATTGTTAAGGGTATAGATATCTATCTAGATACTATACTTTTGAGAGAAATTCTTCATTTACCCTGTGAGGGATACTCAAACATGGAACTCCCAGTCAAAGAAGAAGGAATTAATGTGATTCTAGAAAGAACCTTCTCGGGAAGCCTAAACAAACTAGAGATCAAGATCCTTTCCATTGAGATGAGGATACTACATCAAATGATAACAAAGCTTTTCTTCCCTAGAAATGGTAGACATGACCTCCTCTCAGGCCGAGACATCTGCATCATGTTTCATGTGATTATCCAAACCCCCCTAAACCTCCCAGCATTAATGATAGAAGCTATGAGGGAAACCCTAAATAGATCCAAAGCACATATGCCTTTCGGTATGGCCCTCACTTTGGTATTCAGGAGGTTTGGAGTTAGTTTTGAAGGGGAGACAACAGCTAGGCTTTCTCACTCTGACACCATCAACCAACATATTTTGCACCGCATGGGATTTACTAAGATAGATAGTGGTTGGACTAAAGGTGTAGAAGAGAGAGTTAAGGACAGAGCTGAGGTAGAAGGTCCTTCATCACCTCTCCATGATATCAGGGCAGCATCTTCAGACATTCAGTTCATTTCTGATCCCGAGGCTGGCCCATCAGAGTCTACTAGGAGGCACACTCCAGTCCAGCAGTCAGACAACAGAGCACATCTCTCAGAGATCAGATTGGCTGATGACCAGATAGAGATGATCTCTCAACGTGTGGCTTCCTTACTTTCTCGACAGTTGGGCACTTCAGCTTTTGCACAGGGATCCACATCACATGATGTATCTGATCAAACTTTGATCCCTCACATCTCCACTGTCTTCCAGATGATTTCAGTTCCGTCAGTTTGCATTCAGCAGCTTGAGGGTTATATATTGAGACTGACTGGGAGAGTACTTGACTTGCAGGAGAAAGTATTAGCTCTGGTACATCCACAGCTACAGGAGTGCATCACTGAGGTCTCAGACCTATCTACCGAGGCTGCCAGACTTAGAGGAGTCTTGGAGAGTAGATTTGATTTTCTGAGGAGAGAGATCAGAGGCTCCAGTGAGCATGCTTCCACCTAGTTCACTGCACTGCTACAGTCTGTTTCGAGAGTCTTGAACCTTCTGGATACCATCAGACTCTCTCTTGCAGTTCAATCTGTTGCTTCTCAGCCTTCAGGATCATCTCACCCACCCACTCGTGCCGGCACCTCCACTCGTGGCAGAGGCAAACGGGGTAGAGGTCGAGCCCTTGGTCGTGATCCTTCATCTCCTCACCCCATCTCCGATTTATCTAACTCTGATCCATCCAATCATGATCTCTACTAGATCTTTGTAGTTAGTCTTATCTTTAGTTTCATTCTAGGATCTATCTTTTGAGCCATGTAATGATGTTGACTGATTGACTTTTGTATTTTGGTATATGTATTGGAACAACTATGTGGTATCAGTCACTTTTTGATTATATATATATACTCTTTGACTTTCAATGAATGACCTTCAAATTGAGTTGCTTTTAATTATGTGCATGCTTAAAATACTATGAATTGCAATATGCTATCCATGATATCCAATGGTATATCTTTTCTGTTTGCTGTATTCAGGGGGAGTAAAACAATACGCAACTAAGAACAAGCAATAAAGAAGGAAGCTAAAGAAGTAACATTAGTAAAATTAATTTCATCAAAAGAAAGAAATAGAGAAAATATATTTAAAAAAGAGGGAGTAAACAATTTTTGTTGATGCTGTCAAAAAGGGAGAGAAATTAAAGAATCAAAAGCAAAATGTTAAGCAATTGAGAAATAAGTCAAGAGCAAATTTTCAAATTCATAAGCAAAGAGCAAATTTTCAAATTCTTAGGCAAATTCTGCTCTGATACAAAATATTCTGCTCTGATACCGAAACCAAAGAATCAATCTTCTTTTCAAACAAATACAGTTATAAGTAATTTTCAAATTGATAGCAAATTTTTTATTTATCTTCAAACTACCTATGATGCATTTCATTCCAATACATGGCTATAATATTCAAATAATGCATCTTCATAACTTTGAAATTCATGCTCAATGTTTCATATATATGCTTTTGCTCAAGTATTTTGTCATCATGAAAAAAGGGGAGATTGTTGCTCTTTGGATTGATTTTGATGATTACAAAGCATTTGAAGAGGTACTAATGATTTTCGCTTGAAAAAGACTTATTGCTTTTCAAGAGCAAAATCGTAATTTTACCAAACTCTTATTTGAAAGCATCAAGTGCTAGAACAAAAGATTTGTGATCCATTGATGAAAATTTTATAATTTTTGACATGTATTTTGAAAGATATCCATGTTTGAAAATTTGAGTCGACCCCATGAGTCGACTCATGGCACAATGAGCTGTTTGGCACGCAGATTTTTTTAGCTGGCACAGTCTTGGCATAGTCTGTGAGTCGACCCCATGGGTCGACCCCCAGGCATGAGTCGACCTCTACTGTTTTTAAGCCAAAATAACAGAACCTTTATTTTCTGCTATTTTTTCACAGAGGTCGACCTATGAGTCGACCCATGAGCATGAGTCGACCTTTGTGACGAGAAAGTTCCGCAATGATTAGTTTTTAACCAATTTTAAGTGCTTTTAATGCTCATTTAATGTGGTCTAACGGCTCTATTTCAGCCCAGATTGTTCTCCACCATTTCTTAAAGCTATAAAAGGGACAAAAAGGTGGGAATAAAAAATAAGAGAGATTTTTGAAAAGAGAATTTCATGCATACTTTTCAGCCCTAAGCAAGAGCTCACTCAAAGCATTCAAGAAGCTTTTAATTCAAGCTCACCAACTCCTCAAGTGCACATTCAAGTCTCCAACCACCTTGAGAAAATCGAAAAGAGCCTTCTTCTCTTTGAGAAAAGTGTATTTAAAGCCTCATTCACTCATTAAAGGAGCTTCTTTTGTATTTTCTGTGCTATTGATTGTTATACTCTGTTTGAATTATTGTTTTTGTTTTGGAAGGATTCCAAAACAAGGAAAGATTGATCCAAACCTTGAATCAAAGTGTATTGGGTTGGCTTATACCCGGAAAATAAGGGGACTAGCTTGGGATAGCTAGAGTCAGAGTTTCCGACGAGTGTATTCAGGTTGAATACTAGTTAGTGGATTGAAATTCCCAAATAGGAGCTTGGGGAGTGGATGTAGGTGCAAGGTTGGCACCGAACCACTATAAATCCTTTTGTTTGTGTTGTGCCTAATTGCTCTTCTTTAGAACTTCTTTATTCTTTTGCATTCTTGCTTTTAACCATTAGTCTTGAATCAACTATACTCTTCCTATTTATTTATTTAGCTATTGTTAAATATTTTTCATAAGACATAAGTTAAGTTTAAAATTTTTAGAAACCCAATTCACTCAACCTCTTGGGTTGCATAGCTGGGCAACAATGGGAGGTGGAGATTGTAAAATAATGGCCGCATATATACAAAAAAAAGTAAAATAGTTGCCTCCATTTGATTATTGGAACAGTTTTGTCACAAGAAAATGACCTATTATCTGACTATAGATCCTATCACAATATTTTTTTGTAATCAAATATCTATAGACAATGCAGTTATTATACAGTTGTTATCCTTTTCTTAATTATCGCAACATAAAATGGATATGAAAATATTATGTTACTTTTAGAATCTTCATGATAATAAAATATAAAGGTTAATGTAACAACTGATACATATACTGAAATATGTATTGGCAAACTCGAGTGAATATTAGGCTAACTTTTGGCCTTTTTCTTTCGAGAAATTTATTCTTTATATTTTATGAGATTTTTTTTTTTGTTTTGATTTAACACCTATCCTTTTGTGTGTCTTTGTATACATGGTAGTGCCAATTTTAAGGTTAGATTGGCAATTGACAAACGTGCAAGAAAATAAAATGTTGAGGGTGGTCGTATAGTACATAGCTACTGCATGCTTGAGAAAGTATAAAACTAATTCCTTCTCCTCCTCAATTCAAAAATAACTGGATATTTTTAAAAAAGCAATCAATTATGGAAATACAATCAAATAATTTTTTTTTTTTTTTTTTTTTTTCGGGGTTGGTGGGTTTTGTGGGGGGGAGGTGGGGGGTGTGGTGGGGGTGGGAAACCAACATATAGAATTAAATTTGGAGGAGAGATAGTGAGATACACCCACTTAGCTTTACCGGTCGGCCTGTTGATTTTTTTTTTTAAAAAAAAACCTAAAACATTATACTTATTTTTTTAAACTTCAAATAGATGAATTGTGTTTTGTCATAAAATTATTAATAAATGATACTATCTTTAGACAACATAACTCCCTTTTGACAAGGTCTTGTTAGCTCACCCCATGAACTAACTGGCATGGTAGCGCTACATGCAATCTCTAATGAAGCTTGCTGCAAAAGCTGCATGCAATCTCTAAGAAAACTTGCCGCAAAAGCTGCTGCAACGTATGGGATCGTAAAACCCATATCCGGACAATTGTCGGCTTGACTCGGCATGGGCATTCAAAGCATCTCTTTCTCGCTCACATGGGCCAGCATAAAGCATCTGTGAACCACTACTACAATAAACAAACATATCCAAAATAGTCGGCCATTATAAGATTCGATTCGATAGCTGCTCGCAAGGAATCGAGTCATCCACCTGGCATTCCCTTCTGCGAATTGGCATCTCGATCGGGGAAAGAAAAATTTAGCATCTTTCCGAAAAGAAAGTCCACCATCCATCCATCCATCATTTCCAGTACACTTCCTGCGTCTTTTACGCATTGACCTGCGGTCAGCCACCATCCAGGCATCAAATTATCTGCTAGAATGGGGGATTGTTCTGCCCCTACCGGAATCGGTGCCCTGTATAAATTTACCGGCCAAGCCCTGGAAGCGTTTCGAGGCGAACAGAGATCTCGCGGAGCGGAGGCTCAAATTCACCCAACAAATTCAGACAAGATGGTTAGCCTGTCGTCGTGTCTCTCTCTTGCTAGCGAGAGGACCGGTGAATTGTGCCGGTCTGATTCTTAACATGGAATTTTTCCTGATGTTGATGTCATCTGTTTTTGTCTGCAGCCCCTCTGTGGTGGTCTTGATAACAATGGCAGATATGGCTTGGGTGCCGGTTTTCACAACCTTAACGGTTACGACGGACATGGTTGGCCTTGCGGCGGCAACGCTGGCGCCATCTACTACCCTGGCGCATGGGGCGGCGGCAACGTCGGCGGCATCTATGGCCAGGGCAACGTAATCATCATTAATAACTACAGCTGCGGCAATTTAGACAGCCCAGTTAGACGGATGAGCCATCCTTGCTTCGATGAGGATGAGGAGGAGGAGGAGGAGGAAGAAGAGGATGGGAATGATGAAGATGAGGACGAGGAGGAGGAAGATGATGAGTATTGACCAAACTTCATTCCCCTGTATCATGCATGTCCGGTGACGATCTGGGTTCAGGTTGTATCTTTTGCACAGCATAATAAATAATGGTTGATCTTCGTCTTCTCCTCGACCTTAATCATTGAATCATATTTTGCACAGCTTGCAAAGCATGCTGAATCTTTTCCATCCATCCACAGCCCAAATTATGAAGCTGACATCCTACTTTGATAGCTGTGCAAAATATAATCCATAAAGATCAATCATTCTTTCATGCGAAAGATACAAACTAAACCCATCATAGTTAGCCTGGTAACGGCATATTTTTTTCAGAATTTTGATACATACTCTAAAGCCATTTTTCATACCATTACTATTATTGTGGTGTAGTGTAGAGAGGGCATCTTTAGTTTTACATTGATTGTGAATTAAGAAGTATGATTTATATAGATTAGAATCTTCTTTCTCCCATAAGATACCTTTTAAAGAATAAAATCGTGAGGTCCTGTGCGACTATATCAGAGATCAAAATGGATAATACCTCATGTATGCGGGTGCAGAGGCATAAACCAACCATCCGAGCTATCCGATCTCTTGACTCGTGACCGCAATATTGGCACCGTTTGTGAGAATGCCTTCTGCCCACACATATTCTCTCTTGACTAGAGGGTTGTGTTGCAGTACAAAGAGAGCATCTTTAGTCCTACATCGATAATGAGTCAAGAGAGAGTATGGCTTATATAGATTGGAACCTTCTCTTTTCTGTAAGGTGCCTTTTAATGGACAAAATTGTGAGGCCCTGTATAATAGTGTCAGAGATCAAAATGAACAATGTCTCATGTATACGGATACGGAGGCATAAGCTAACCATTCGAACTATCTGACCTCTTGATCCATGACGGGCACGGAGACATAAGCCAACGATCTGAGCTATCCGACTCCTTGACCTATGATCGCAACAACTACTATTGCTGATTTAAGATTGACTCAATGATTTATCCATTGGCAATCAATTTTGAACAATCATTTGCATGACAAATGTGGTAAATAATTTGAACCATATAGACGACTTGAAAGTGAAAAGTATAGCTTAGTACAGTAAATAATTCAAAATTCAGGAGTTTTTTAGAAATTACTTCTCCCCAGTTTATCTTCGGCATTGTCGCCCTCAAGGCGGTTTGCGGCCACTACCTAATTGAGCCCAAGGCATGCTGGAGGAGCTTATTGTAGTGGACCGTATGTAGAAGCAATCGAGCTCTAGGAAATGGGCTGATGTGGTGGATCTATAGCTGGATTATTCTCGGCAAGGGACTCCACTTCTTATTTTATAGACTCGGGTGGACAAGGGTATCTTTTTCACAATAGGTTGGATTCGCCTACATTTTTTCTTTTTTTTTGCTAAATGTCCTATCACTGTTGGATGAAATGCCCTAGAATCCGTTAGATGTTTGAATCTCATATGGAGATTTGTGAGGACGGTGGACATCCAAATATACACCTGCATTACCATCCCTAGTGGAGAGTATAGGTTTGGTTTGCCTATATAGTCTTTTCTGCTAGATGCCAAACCATTGTTTCATGAAATGCTTTTTAGAATCTATTGAATGATAGCTTTAACTCTCTCTGCTGCTTTTCTAAACAATTATATTTATATCAATTTTGGATGGATAACTGGAATGGGTTGAAGTGATTTATATAGGATCCGGCTTGGCCAAGCAAATGTTAGGTCTCGTCTCATGTATCACATTTAGCCTTATGAAGATATGATGTAGATTTGGTATGGTCGAGCTACAACTCTACCAACAGATATGACGTAGATTTGGCTATGCTTATTTGCTACTTATTCTGTATTTTGTTTCTACTTTGAGCAGGAGAAGTGCAAGAGAGAGCTTCAGAACTCTTGAACGTGTATGCATGCAACTTCAAACAACAACACTCAAACAAACTTGGAAATGAGTCTTCCTTCTATGACTTGTTCGACCAAGCCAAGGCAGCTTAATAATTTTGACATTGAGACTCAGTGTGTTTATGATATCCTTATGGCTGCATTTTGATTTCCATGTCATGTGAACTTGGTCATGCATCAGGTATCTATCGAAAATATGGCAATTGTAATTATATGAACATCCATATGATAAAGTTCAGCAAATAAATACTTGATATGCATCTTTTGGAGTGACATGGCGTTGAAAATGATCCTGGTGCTGTCCACTCATGTGAAATGGCATTTTTTTAAGGTTAGAAACCATTAGTTGCTGATGGATAGCTGGTCGACATAGGCCCACATCGGTTGATAGTAAAGAGCTAGTTCCAACTTGACTACTAGTAACACTGGTTCGAACTAAGCAAGATTAATCCAAAACATAGATGTTGCCTATCACTGGGTTTTCTAATTGTGTCAACTATGGCCAACGTAAGTGCTGATTTTACAGAGAGAAGTTGAAATAGAAAGATGATAATTGAAGTGACCAATCACTGGGTTAAAAGATTCTGCTAATGATTCAAATAAATCCCGAACAGAGCCAATCCCTGCAATAAATTACTGGGGTATTTGATCATAGCATGGTCATACATATCTACTATTTGTCTTTGTTTTGGTGATCATGGATACCTTTGCTTTACCAGGCGAAGCTAAACATTCAACATCCATCCAACCTTGAGAGTTCGAGATACAAACATCATGATAATAGTAAGCAAACCATTATAGAAAATATATTAAAAAGAAAAGGAAAAGAGATACTTTCAGATGAAGAGATACCATTATAGAAAAATTACAATTTTCTGTCAAACCTTAATCCTAGTCTTAGCTCAAATCCCTGACAATTAGATGAGGTGCGTAACCTGGAGAAAGAGGTAATGGTGGCCTTATTTTCAAAGCAAGAGGAGAGAAGCAACACGATGTCCTTTATGGCGAGGGACTTAGGGATGGTGATGGTGGTGGAGGGACTGGATTTATTGGAGACTGGGCAATCACAGGAGGCAATTGTAAAGGTGGAATAACTACTACAAATAAACTAATATTATTGATTGGGTTGGGAGAGACTAGAGATTGGGAGTTGGAGGAGAAAGGAATTGAGATCAGTGAGGAGAGATACTATTGGATTGTTCATTTCTCCTTTTGATTTTATACTTCTCTAGATAACATAATTTGGTATGTTATGATCATTTCATTTATTTGCCAGCTAGCTTTTTCGAATTTGACATGTTTTTATTTTATTGAAAAGGGAGGCATCGAATTTGACATGTTATCGTATTGTTTATAATTCCCACATACGAACTGCTCCCGTCATGGATTATATTTGTTGCCTTTGCTGAAAATAAATGCATCTCATTATGTAAAGAGCAAGCATAAAATATATTATGCAGAGTTTCTGCTTGAAGCATGTTTTCCCAAATAAGCTTGGATAGAAAAAATGGAAATCTTTATAGACGTATGCTAGAAAATTTTTTTAAGATTGAAATTTAGATTTCACTTTCTTTGCATGATTCAATCATGTTTTCAGTATATATATATCAAAAATTAATCAAGATGAACTTCACTTTCTTTGCATGTTCCAATGTTTTCAGTATCAAAAATTAATCAAGAGATAGGATCACAGTAGAGCAAAATTTGTTCCTGTTGTTGATATGTTGGCCATGGTGGGAGTCTTAAAGCTAGCTAGTTGAAAGTCTTAACTGCATCAAATTAAGATGGCTCTTCATCAAAAAAAAAAAAAAAAACAAATTAAGATGGCTCGGCTCGTATCAGGTGCCCATAGTCGATAGAGATAGTGCTAAAAGAGCACCGCGCGCACGCAGAGAAGGAAAAAAGAAGAGAGAGAGAGAGAAGAGAGAGAGATAAATCAGTTAAATCAGCCCAATGTTCTACAAGAAATTAGTATTTCCATTTTGTATGGTAGGAATCTTCTAATGCTGCAAAAGCGCACCTTGATCTCTCTGTTTTTTTTTTTTTAATAAAAAGATTCAACACCATCTAAATTTGCTGTGTCAGGTAGTTTTTTTTTTCAGTGACCGATAAAGCCTGGTAAAAAACAAAAGAGAAATAAAAGAGACCGAGAATTTTGAAGCACTCGATAGATTAAAAACCAGAAACAAAAAAGCAAAACGAAGAAAGAGGGGAATCGCAGAAAGGCTGAGGCCAGAGAGAGAGAGAGAGAGAGATTTTGGAGAAAAGGATTCTGTTATGAGTTTTTCTCTTGTTCTTCTTGTGGCAAAAGTTGGAGCGGAGGGTATGTAGAGTTGAAGTAGGGGGAAAAAGTTACTGGGAACCGAAATGAATGACATAGGCCTCAACTCCATTTCCTGCATGGAGAGTGGAGACCCCTATCTATATTCAGGTTCTGTATTGATGCTCTAGAAGTAAGAAGCACGGGCCTCAGGTGGAGTTGACGTTGGGGCAAAAGTTGGCTTGCCTTGCTCCTCACGAGTAGGTTTCCTAATTACTATAAACCGGCCAAGCCCCCCGGAAACAACTCGGTCGGAGACAAGAAACACCAGACCAACTCGGAAAATATGGTCAGCCCCACCTTCTCGATTCAGATCTATATATATCTGCAAGTTTTTGATCGATCCATTAATGAGCTTGCATGTGTCATGTTAATTATTTGGCAGGGGAACCGGCATGGTGGCATGATCGGTGGCGTCTTCGGGCCGGAGGAGGAAGGCGGCGGCAGGGTCGGCCGCATCTATAGACCTGGTGAGCATGCGGTGGCAACGTGGGCGCCATCTACAGACCCGGCGCCAGAGGTGGCGGTAACGTGGGCGCCATCTACGGACCTGGCTCTAGCGGCGGGGCAACGTCGGCGCCATCTATGGAAGTGGGCCGGGCACGGGAGACGGCGGGCAGCGTGGCGGATGTTTCCGGTGGTTCGACACCTTGTTTGAGAGGTGACCGGACATTGGCAAATCTGCCACTTACGAGATCCATCCTGCATCCATTATATCATACAAAACACACACACACACACACATATATATATATATATATATACATATGTATACATGTATGCTACTTATCAACCTGGTGGTAAAAATTACTGTCCTGAATATAGGGGCTCCTTGACGCAGCAGCCAGACTAACATATGTACCAGGGGATGTTCACTTTTGAAATATGAAACTCTGATCCTACAATGTTAATTATGTTATTGTTGTTTTTCTTTTTTTTTTTCGATAAAAAAATATAAAGTACCATCAAATATTCGAGAAAGAAGAAAAGTAGGCTATTGATTGATAGCTGCTCCATCTCCCGTGCGTATGCAAAGCTTGGCCCGCGGTCGGCCGGTAATCTATATGCGGGAGTATTATTACATAATTGCTGCTTTGTTGTGCATTAAGAATTTTAAAATTCTGCACTAACAAATACTTAGGATGTAAAACTAGCCACTCCACCACCTTATCCTTCAATTTTAATAGATTTCCAAGTCATGCTTGGATAAAAAGGCAATCCACCTTGGAACTTCTCTTGCATTGCAAGCCTGTGAAATGTTGCATCAGACTTGCATGCATGATTTGCTGCACCTTCGATGAAGCTCTGTACGGTGAAATTAATTTCTCATGGAGTGACTAAACTTCTTTTCTTTAATTTGATCTTGGCCGAGTGGAGTGTTATAGGAGGAATAATAGGTGCATGACAATAGGATCAAGATCGTCAAAAATCAATTTGGACATACCATCAAGAGCTAACAGATCAGATGTCGTTTCCAGACATCGTATCCAGACCGTTAAGATATGCTCCATTCGACAGTCAGTCACTGATATTTAATTACAGTCCGATATTTATCATGCCTCGAATCCGAATTACGCTGTTGGAAATAAAGATCGTTCTGTTGGGATGCCACCTCATGCCGTTGGAAATCAACTTTAAACAGACGTGTGGAGGGGGGGATGTCATTTTAAAAGCTACAACTCTACTACGAAATGGTTTTGGGCAGCTCTACCGACTTCAATGGAGTTGTGTGTTCATTTAGAGACTATTTAAAGCATTGTAGTTGATGTTGTACAGCAACTCAAGTTGCATTGAACGTAAGTTGGAATGATTTACAAGAAAGTTCGCTTCTTGTATTTGAAGGACAGATTCGAAAAGGGGGACTTCTCTGACAAATTATTCCCTCGAACATGCTGGTGAATATAAAGTCGGAGCACCTGATGTTCGTGGAGATAAAGATGGTCTAGATGAGAGGTTGGCATTGGAACCGGCTCCATCCGCCAAGGCTCCTCTTTTATGCCGATTGAACCTAGCTCAACTCACAGTGGTTCAGTCTGGACGTGGAAACCAAATCATTTAAAATGAACGGAATCATCGCTGATTATATCATATCTCATGCAAACATGCTTTGTGGCCCCCGTTCGATCCCGCAAAAGAAAAAATTCTCAGACCCATCAATACTTTCTCGCATCATGGCATCAATTATCCTGACCTGCAGAAACCCTGTCGTATCATGCATGGCGGCAGAGGGAACTTGTGCGCACCGAACCAAAAAAGAAAAAAGAGAAGCACTCGTGATCGCATTGCTTTTCTTTGAATCTTATTGCTTTGTCTTCGCTGTCGCAAGTGGCGTTCGGCATCAGTCCCTTGCTTTAAAGAGCGTGATTCGCGTAGTCCCACCAGCAAGCATGGATAAATTAACAGGCTAAGCCGGCAAGCAACTTCATAGCGATTCCTTTGGAGGCGGAAATTTCCCACCAACTCGAGAAAGAAAAAAAAGCAAATGGTTAGCTAGCCCGTCATCCTTCCTATTGATACCCATCTGCCAGTCCTCGATCAGTGTACTGTTCCTTATCCTCTCATATTTATTTCGTCGAGCAGGGGAACCAGCAAGGCGACACGGCTACCGCTGGAGCCGGCAGCGACGGCGGCGGCGGCGGCGGCGGTGGCGGAGTCCTGACAGTGGCGGAGTTCCTGAATCGACGAGTGGGACGAGGGAGGCGGCAGCAGCATCTACAGATCCGGTGCTAGAGGAAGCCGCTATCTCGGCGCCAACCATGGACCGGCCCTGGACGACGGCGGGGGCAACGTTGGTGCCATCTATGGATCCGGCGCGGGAGGCGGAGGCAACGTGGGGAGCATCTACGGAGACGTCGAGGGGAGGGACAGCAACGTCGTCGGCATCCGCGGGCTCAGAGAAGGCGGCAACTACAGAGCCGGCGGGAGCCTTCGTGGAAAATAGGAGCCATCTACGCATCTGGTGCGAGGAGCACAGGCGGCAACATTGATGAAATATTCTTACCGCGCGAGGAAGCGGTGAAAAGATTCTTACCCGCCGATGGAATGCGGTGAAGATCTTACCACGCGAGGAAGCGGTGAAAGATTTACCGGCGAGGAAGCGGCGGCACAGGCGGCAACATTGATGAATATTCTTACCCGGCGAGGAAGCGGCGGCACCGGCGGCAACATTGATGTAAGAATTGGCACGGCGGCAACATTGATGAAATATTTTACCCGCCGAGGAAGCGGCGGCACCGGCGGCGGAGCTGGCGTGTCGTGTGAGGTGACCGAGACGAAGACGTCTTATTTGCAAAACTAGCAATTCTGACCCCATCCGTGTTTGCTTCAGATGTATATGGATCATTGCCGGACTGCTTCTCGCGTAATATTGCCAATGCGTACTTTTATCCTTGCTTGATCGAATAAATGAAAGATATTCTCGCGCTGCTTCCCTTACTTCCTCTTGATTTTTATTTTTTTCTTTTTTTCTTTGGATGGGATGGGCAATATACATCCATAATGCGATTTCATTCCGTCTCTTCTCTTTCCGCTGAAATAAGAACTTTGCGCTGAGAGGAGTACAATTCTCTCATTTTTAGTTTGTTGCTAGATTTTTTAAGTTTTCATTTTTACTTTTGATTTTGATTTTATATATATATATATATCAATCAATAATATTATCCCTCACCAGGACATCTCAATTCAAATAAGTGGCATACGAGAAAAGTTTTTTTTTTTTTTTTTTTTTGATGAATGCCATAACGAGAAA
>NC_026001.2:1348875-1420766 GCF_000442705.2 Elaeis guineensis | reverse complement strand
GCAGTCATTTAATGCGAAAGACGTCGGCCCCGACAACCTTTGACATGTGGCGAAAGGGCTGCGGCTCAGAATTAAATCGCCCGCACCGATTTGTGTTCCCGATGGGATGCCTGACAGCGCCCCGTGCTCCCAGAACCGGTGCTGGGCGGCGGTTTGCATTCCCCAAAAGGCGTCGGACACCTGATCGCCTGACACCAAATCATCCGGCGCCCGATCGCCTGACACCAAATCGTCCGGCACCCAATCGTCTGACACCGAAACGTCTGACGCCGACGTTACACCTGACGCCGACAGGACGGGACATCTGACACCGACTGAATAACTGACGCCGGTGGATCGCTCGGCATTCATGAGACGCCTGACATCGTATCAACCCGCGGTACGGTCGGAATTTGGCACACGGTGAATCCACTCCTTTTCGCCCGACGTCGCTGCCCAAATGATGGCATTGGCCAGTGCACCATCCGACTCAGGAGTGTAGGGGGGCAACTGTTGGGGAATACCGACCGACCCCGCTCACGCCGGCTTATGATCGGGCATATCCGACCGACCGACCGACCGACCGGCCAACCGATCGATCATCGGATGCCATTATCGGCCGATTAATGGCTCTCTACCGACTGAGGATATGTCGGTCGGGCACACCTTTTTCACTCTCCCGACCGACCGAACCAGGAAGTCTGATGGCCGACTCTCGCAACATGCCCGACTGACCGTCGAAGGGGCTCGAATCTCCACCCGACGCCACACAGCTGGCCACCGACCTAGGGTCGGTCGACTCCTCCGATCGCCGTACAGCTGCCAGAGACTGTCAGCCCTGACAGCAGCATGCGGCACTGCCGTCTGAGGGCATTATTCCACCTAGGGCATTGTCAACCCTAGTGATTTGACAGCCCCACGGCGATGTGACACTTTCACGACGACTTTGACAGTCTACGGTGAGTTGACAATTCCTCAATTGTCTGCGCCATTAATGACGGCGCCATACTACGCTTCACTATATATATCGAGGAAGGCTACAGTGCTGGAGGGCCTTGAAAAAATAACAGGCTTGCTCCCTCTCTCTCTCTTTCTCTCTCGATTGAGCTCTCTGTCCTCATTTCACTGTTGCCCAGTCTCCTCTCTGACTTGACCGTCGGAGGATCCCCGCCGGAGTCGCCTCCGATCAGTGTGGACTTTCTTTTGCAGGCGCTCATTCCCGACGATCTGACGATGAGGAGATTGGCCGCAACAAGTTTTAAAATATTATATTCACTAGTACACACTACATAGTATGGTGATGCACACTCATTGATTTTTTGGTACATATTGTAGGCTTCTTTGATCCATACCTAGTAGTGATCTTATACATACCTCTGAGTAAATTAATACATACTGATTTTTAAAATATTGAGTTCATCGATACATAGTATTGGGTTGGGTAACATATACTAATAAATCAGTCATCTAGCAATGCAATACGCATCTCTAAACAAATTGATCCATAGTTTTTAGAATATTATATTCACTACTACACATTATATAGTATGGTGATATATACTCATTGACTTTTTGATACATACTGTAAGCTTCTTTAATACATACTTAATTATAGTTTCAAGGATATACTTTTTATCTGAAGATATAGATTGTATCACTATGGTGTATGTATCAAAAAAGCTTGCAGTATATATAAAGAAGTCGATGAGTATGTATCACCAGACTATATAGTATGTATTAGTAAATATAATATTTTAAAAATTATATATCAATTTGATTGGAAGTATGCATTAGATTATTAGATAACTAATTTATTAAATGTGTATTACCTATTTGCATATTGTATATTGATGAACTTCATATTTGAAAATTATATATGGATTTATTTGTATGTGTGTATTGACTTATTTAATGATAATTTATTTAGTATGTATTATATGGTTATGAAATATATATCGATAAAAAATATGTGCTGAAAATGAAGAAGAAAAGGAATGCCATTTTTTTTTTTATTATGAAACTTCTTACTCTAGTTCTTCAAGTTTTCTAGAGATCTTATGCAAGGTTAATTGGCAAATAGTTTGCATACAAAAGGATGAAAGAGCTAGGGATAACATACATCACTTAGCTAAATCTCACTCTTCTTGCTAAATGGGGTTAGAGACTCCTCATTTCTGATACAGGATTATGGAAGCGGCAGATTCAATTTGCTTATCATAAGAAAGTTAAGCTTTTTATAAGCTGAAAACCGGGGTAAAGATGTTTTAGCCTTTGAAAAGATGTAGTTCATGCTCTCCTAGCATTTTGGAATAGGATCCAATTTAAAATTGATAATGGTCAAAGTAACTTATTTTGAAAAGATAACTAGATTTGTAACATCTCACTTCAAGTTATCTTTTTTTATTTATATTCCAGGAGTTCGAAAAAATAAAATGATGGCCGAACTCTTTAATCAAAGGATAATGTATGGAGAATCAAGTTATTTTCTTCTACTTCTTTACTGGTCCAAGCATAATTCACCTAGTTGTCAGGTCTTCTTGCCACGGTCATTTTGAACCAAGAGGAGGATCAGATCATTTGAAAATTAAGCAATAATGAAAAATTTTTACAACTTCTTTATATTTATTTCTTAACACCAAGGGCATTAAATGTAGGCTTGCATCTCTTTTTGGAGTATTTCCATCCCTTTTAAAATTAAATAGTTTTTTTGATTGTGTTGGAGGAAAAAACTAAATACTAGAGAGGTGATTAGGAAGAAACTTGGTAAGAACCTTGGTGGATGTATATTATATAACTAGATTTAGAGATAGTGGATCATTTTTTTCTTACTGCCATTTTTTTTAATCTTTTTGGAAGGCGGTGTGTTTGGCTCTTAAGATGCTACATTTTCAATTTTTTTTTAGTTATCTTTATCTTGATTGGATTTAGAAAAACTTTCAGAAAAAATTCAGCCAATTATTCTTATGCTTCTTGTCTCTATTGTGTGGGTATACCGGAAAGAATTGAATTCTAATTTTTTTTGAATAAATATTCATCTATAGTGGCTTAGCATCAGAACGATTTCACATTTTCAATAACTAATCTACATTATGTGATCAAGATCTTCTTTCAAATGTTAGAAAAATTTGATGAAGATTAAAAATATCCTTAGTGATCTTCATGAAGGCTAATATATTTTTTTATTTTTATTTAATGATATTCTATATACCAATCATATTATAAATTTTTTAAATCTTTTTTCTTTTGTCTTATAATTTGTTTCTAATCTTCAATGAAGGCTAGGAGGCTATTTCTACCTCCATTTCGGTCAAAAAAGAATATTGGTATAAAGGAATATGTTAAACTAGAAAGTCCATCCCATGTGATATTCCAGAATGTCCACCCCATATGATTTTGGCATTTGTTGTAGTACTTATTTAATAATATTTTAGTATAAAAGATATTTAAGACATTATCCTACCACTATTTTTTATATTTTATTTTTTTAAATAATATTTTATTATTTTTTAGTCCTTCTTTTTCTTTTTTTCGTAGCTTCTCCTCGCCGCCGCCCGCCCACCCCATCACTACATGCCACTTCACATTTTCTCCTCTGTTGCTTGGGCCTGTCATCACAGCTACCCCATTTCTTCTCCTCCTCTGCTCATTTTTCTATTGATTGGACCTATCGCTCGTCACTCGCCATCCCATCGCCATTGTTCGCTTCTCCACCTCCTTTATCTTTCTGCAGCTCGATCCCACCGCCCCTTCCTCCTCTCTACCCATCTCTCCATCAATCAAGCCCGCAGCTCGCCACCCCACCGCCGCCCGCCTTCCCACTATCATCACTTGTTTACCCATCTCGTTCCCTCTCTACTACTCAGACCTGCTGCCCCCTTTCTCTGCTCATTTTTTTGCAGCAACATGCTGCCCCCCTTCTTTCTCTTTCGCCGCTTGGGTCTGCTGCTCACATCTCCACTCACCTCCCTATCCCTTTCCCTTTCTGCCATTTGAGCCTGCCGCTCACTTCTCTATCCTCTTTCTCCTTTCACCACTCGAACTTGCTGCTCTCTTTTTCCTCCACCTCCACTTCACCGTTCGTCTTCTCGCAGCCACATACTGTTTTCCTTCTTCCTCTTCCTTCGTCGTTTGGGTCTGCGCTCATCTTTTTATTGCCACACATTAATCTTCGATGAAAAGGGATGGTGGTTCATTAAGATAGGAGGGAGGAGGACAGAGTGTGATTTTTAAAATGCCCCACCAACTTTTTGGTTTCTGATTGTATTGAAATTTGAGTTATTTACTATAATTATACATATGAGTTAACATAGGTTGTTGATAAATAATCAATACTGTTCATCTTAAAATGAATAGTTAAAAAAATAATAATAATAAAATAATTAAAAGAGTCTTTGGAGCACCCCCAAAATTCTATGGTTTTTGTTCTTAAACTTCTCTTTCTTTTGAGGACTTTCTTGGTGATGTAAGGGCATTTTCGCCATTAAATGCAAGAACTAAAAAGTGATGTCAGCGAGGGGATGGGAGAGGGCATAATCGGAAAAGTGATGTCAGCGAGAAACGGGAGCGCGTTTTTTGGGCAACTCGCAACGGAGGTAAAGCGCCTTCATGATCGAGTCAACGGTTGAGTGGGTTTTCTTTCCGTCCTTTTATCCAAAACGTAATAATATTATACATATAGCGGTTGGGTCGCCGGAAATGGTGTTCCCACCCATTTCCCTACGCATTTCTTAGTACTCCCACAACCGAATGCTGCGTGTACGTCAGCCATGCGTCGCTCTGGAATTTGGATGATGGTTTGCTTTACCATCATTAAAAAATTAATTAAACCTCATTACCTTTTGCTTAGGAAAAACAAACACGCTAGTGGCTTATTTGAAATTTAATACCTCGCAGTGGAATTTGTATTATATTCAGTGATAGGACATAGGCTTTCGAGCAGAGTTTGACCGCGGCACACTGCACCAAACAATAGTTACTTTTGCCATCATGCAAGCAAAATTTCTCTTTTCCCCTTTTTTACTTAAAACTTCTTCTCTTTGGTCATCAAGTTGCAGTCCTCGAGATAGAATAAGTCCATCTTGATTAGTTATTAATATACTCTTTGTCACAAATTATCTTGATGGTTGACATGTTCTCTCTTACACCATATAGAATGAACAAAAATACAACTTGCTTGTCAAATTATAATCCTGGCTATGAGTTATATCCAGCAATAGGTTTGCTTTTCGCATTTTCATCTACATAAATCATATCCAGCAATATATATGTCACATTCGGATCCGAAATTGTGAGCCGAAGATCACAGCAATCATCATATACTCATAGAAAACTCTCCTACAAATATGCAAGGATTCTATCAGACTATCATAAAATAACAGCGAAATAATTAGTCAATTTAAATCGAAAACTTAACAATCTTAATTTTAATTTTAATATTTTCATAATTTCAATAATATCCAATAGATCTTACATCAGTTATACCTCAAATAAAATTATGTAAAATATAGCAATAAATCTATGCTGTTGTTTTTGCTTCTAGCTCACTTCCAAAATAGTATCCATGTTTGTAATTTAGAATCCGAATCTAAAAAAAATAAAAGAGAGAAATAATGAGCTAGACAGCTCAATAAGCAATGATCACTTTAAATAGATTTCATCAGGTATTAAAGTAAATAATCATTTATAGAAAATAAGCATATAGAGTTTATCAATTCAAAATTAATTTCAATTATACAATATAGTTTACGCTAAATTTTTTTTTCTCAAAAATTCGAGTTTCTTTTGAGATTTCAATTTCTTTTATTCTTAAGTTCTTTTTATCAACTATGAGCTATGCCCACATTTTCTCTATGGCAGGATCATAACACCGCATAACATCTTGCAGTGGGCTATGAATCATCTGGTAGTAAAGTTCTTCGGAACCGTTGGTCTCGCTGACGGTTTGTCACTGATCTCGCTGGCGACATGTCGCTGGTCTTACTGGCAACATAAATTCTCAGACAAATAATTACCAACATATTTGCCCCCGTTAGCGAAATCTTTTATATAGTCAGGTTGTCAATTTATATCATTCTTATATCAAAATTTTTCATAAATCATATCTCTTATTCTAGTTCGATAAGAAAATACATAATCATGTGGTATCGAAATCAATTAACATAATGAATAACGAAATCAATATATTTAATCATGCTTCATCATAAATTTCAAAATAAGATATTTTTCATAATAAAATATCATTCATCAATTCATGCATCATTTCACAAATTATTTAGAAAAATATATTATAATTTATCGATAAATCTAAAAAAATAAGCATTACTTACCTCATACGTATTCAATAAATCCATATAATTTTAAAATTTTTTTCTAAAATTCTTAGTTCATAGATTATATCACAGTATCCAATTATTAGTTATCCACAATCTCTATACAAGATCAAGTCTAATAATCAAAAAATATGAATATGATATTCAAAGTTTAGATTGGTCTGATCATCTAATTTATTTGATCAAAATTTAATTAGGATATAGATGATCTAAAGTTTGGCAATCATACCAAATCAAATTTCAAAGTGATAGAGTCGAGATTCCTTCATTAAGTTCATAAATCAAGTGGAGAGAAAAAATAGAAGAGAAAGAATTTATAAGTACAATTTGAATTGATCAGGTGACATAATCCAACATTTCGTTAGTTTGAACAAGATGATTTTCATCAAATCATGATTCAATTATTCCATAAATAACTCAACAAAATGATGGATGATAAAATTTAATAATATCTAGTTTGGTCAAGATGGATGTCAACATGCCAATTAGTGACCATGGGTTAGAATCCATTCGTTAAAATCACTTAAACTTATCAAAATAAAATTTTTTTTTGATAAATTTTAAAAAGATAAACTTCTAGAAAGATACAATTCTAAAGAAAAAATTTATGAAAAGAGATAAATAATCAGAGAGAAAAATTTTAGAGAGAGAAAATAGAGAGAGAAATTAAAGAGAGAAAGAGAAGAAAGAGAGAGAGGATAAGAGAGAGAGGTCTTTTCTTTTTATTTTTTTTTTA
Source organism: Elaeis guineensis (assembly GCF_000442705.2). Lineage (NCBI taxonomy): Eukaryota > Viridiplantae > Streptophyta > Magnoliopsida > Arecales > Arecaceae > Elaeis > Elaeis guineensis. The sequence goes on along the minus strand of NC_026001.2, from coordinate 1,413,722 downwards.
TTTTTTTCTTTTTTTTCTTCTTTTTCTTTCTTTTCTTTTCTTTTTCTCGTTCTTCCTTCTTCTTCGTCTGTTTCAGCAAAAAGGGGATCTTTGAGTCCCTTTCATCGTCCCCGACTCTAAAGGAGTCTTGCCCAGGAAGGTGGCCGGAGGTACGATCCATGGCAGTAAGCCACAGCTCCACGTTCGGGTGCTCGTCGATGATGACGGCATCAGAAAACACACACAAGGCGGCCAAACAGGGGTTTCAAATCCCAAATTTAAAAAAAAACAGCGATAAATTGGTAGAAGCACTACAAAAAAGAGAATTTTTACGATAAAATTACTTGTGACGAAAATATTTTCATCGACAATAAGAATATTTATGAAAAAATTAAATTCATCATAAATAATAAAATATTTATGATGAAAATAATTTTTCATCATAAATATTTTATATTAGCGATAAAAATTTTTATTTTAAATACTTATTATTTATAATGATTATTTTATCATAAATAATAAAATATTTATTTTAATTTTAAATTTTAAATATTCATGATGAAAATATCATTATCGTAAATAATTTAAGTATTTATGATAAAAATATTTTTTATTAACAATAATATTATTTTAATGAAAATAATTCATCACTAATATTTAATAAAAAATAAAAAAATTTAAAAATTTAAATTATAATTATTTATGATGAAAATATTATATCTTAAATAATTAAGTATTTACGATGAACTGTTCATCGTAAATACTCAATTATTTATAATAAAATTTTTATCATTAATATTTAAAAAAAATTAAAAATTTAAATATTATAGATTATTTATGATGAAAGTATACATCATAAATAATTGAGTATTTATGATGAAAAGCTTTTTTTATCATAAATACTCAATTATTTATGATGAACAATTTTTGTAGCTAATATTTAAAAAAAATAAAAAAATTAAAAAATTAAAAATTATAGATTATTTATGATAAAAATATACATCATAAATAATTAAGTATTTACGATGAAAAGTTTTTTCAACATAAATACTCAATTATTTACGATAAAAAATTTTATCGCTAATATATGAAAAAAATTTTAAAAATTATAGATTATTTAAGATAAAAATATTACATCATAAATAATTGAGTATTTATGATAAAAAATTTTCTATCATAAATACTCAATTATTTATGATGAAAAATTTTCATCATAAATTTTTAAAAAAATAAAAAATTTAAAAATCATAGATTATTTGTGATAAAAATATACATCATAAATAATTGATTATTTATGATGTAAACTTTTCATCATAAATACTAAATTATTTATGATAAAAATATTACATCGTAAATAACTGAGTATTTATGATGAAAAGCTTTTTTCATCATAAATACTCAATTATTTATGATAAAAAATTTTCATCGTAAATATTTTAAAAAAATAAAAAAAAATAAAAAATTAAAAATTATAAATTATTTATGATGAAAATATTACATCATAAATATTGAGTATTTGCGATGAAAAACTTTTTTTATCATAAATAATCAATTATTTACGATGTAATATTTTCATCGTTAATATTTTAAAAAAAATAAAAATTTAAAAATTTAAAAATTATTGATTATTTGTAATAAAAATATTACATCATAAATAATTGAGTATTTACGATGAAAAACTTTTTTCATTGTAAATAATCAATTATTTATGATAAATTTTTTTTGATGCTAATATTTAAAAAAATAAAAAATTTTAAAAATAAAAAATGATAGATTATTTATAATAAAAAATATTTTTATCATAAATAGTCAATTATGTATAATAAAAATATTTTTTCATCAATATTTTTAAAAAATAAAAAATTTAAAAATATAAAAATTATAGATTATTTAGGTAAAAATATTACATCGTAAATAACTTAGTGTTTATGATGAAAACTCATTTTTCATCGTAAATAGTTAATTATTTATGATGAAAATATTTTCATCTTCAATATTATGAAAAAATATCATAAATAATTAACTATTTACGATAAAAATAATTTTCGTAGTAAATACTTCATTATTTATGACGAAATATTTCATCGTTAATAATTAAAAAATTAAAAATTAAAAAAAATAATTTTCAACACTGAAAAGAATCATTCTCCTATATCCAGACTTTGTTGGATGATGCAAATAAATTGTGTCATTGACTTTTAAAGCATCCCAAAAAAGTTTGGTCAATAATCCCAGTGACAAAAAATCTTATAATATCTTTAATAGAAAAATATAATTTCTTGAACGCTGTCCTTAATCTGGGCAGATGATGCACCACGACAATCCGATCCTTAGAACCATCAATTGATGTGATCTTTATAAAAAAAATCAGACTCTATATAGAAACTAAGACTAGCAGATCACTTAAAAATTGGTCCAAACAAGATATCTGTCAAAATATAAGAACACGATCAAAATTTAATTCACATGTAATAAAGATTATTAGTTAACATCTGTAATGTATCGGAAGAAAAATGATTCTCATCCGACATTACATGATAATGTGTTGGTCTGCTGGTCTCCTAAATGGAAAAAAATATAGATAAATTGATAAAAAATTATTTTGAAAACTAGATCAAACTAGATTATCAAATACTTAAAATTACAGATTATTTGAGATGAAATTTTTCATCGTCAATAAACCTTTTTACGATGAAAATAATATTTTCATCATAAATACGTGATTATTCGCAATGAAACATGTTTCGTCGCCAATAGTTAAAAAAATCAAAAATTGAAAAAAAAAATCAAAAGTTGATCATTATTTACGATAAAACTTTTCATTTGAAGTTTTTCTAAATCTATCTTATTGCTCAATTTTGTTAGATTGTTGGTTCTATGGACTGACGAGAGGTTACAAAGTACAAGATATTATATTGCCTAAGAATATAGAAAGGAGATGATACAGGATCTTTATACGTTAAAACATGATCTATAAAAAGGTTATTCACATGGTGGCATGATAAGGTAAGTTTACTCTTAAGGCTTAGACCCTGTCTTTAAATTTGAGTTTAAATGCTCCCCCCTTTCCTCTTATTTTGTAGGAATTATTGCTTTCTTTCTATATATCAGTGAAACAAAGTCTAAGAGAATAATATTCTACAGGTTTTAATTTACAGTATCAATATATCCTTCAAAAAAAAATAAAATTTTTTAAAAAATATAAAAATACAATTATTTGTTTGGTTTATTATAATCATTCTGTAGTTTCTGTTTTTAGTTTAATGCTCCTTTTGCATTTATATAGGTCGAAAAGTATGCGAAGGCCTTTGCTGGGTCCTTCAGTATTATTTTTAAGAGTGCATTCATGATCTTAGTATGAGATGATTGTTTGTGGCAGATACTCTCAAATTAGCTGAACTCTTATGATTGCTATCCAATTCAAAATTTATCCTGAGATTGACATACTCTTGAGCAAGTATTATCCTTTCTGCTATGCTCTTTTTGCATCGGATCTCAAAGGTCTTAGCTGCTCGCGAATTAAATTTGAGTTTTATGTCCATTCAAACCTTTCGATCAACTAATGACATCTTGTCACCACAAAAGTAAATCTAATTAGTTAGATTTTTTTAATTATAAATTATATTTGATTGGAGCAAAATATCAGCGAACTTGCCTTATTTTTGTGATCAAGGAGAATCAAATTGATCTATATTATGGTTGTCTCATATTCATCTCATTCTTTTGTACAGATCTGCAATCTTCATAAATCTTGATTGGCATGAATATTTCCAAGACTGCTAAAATTTGTGAATATACCTAGAAGGTACTTTTAGTGAGAAATATTTTTTTACAAAAATATTTATGATGAAATTTAAATTTACGTTACTAATAAGATTATTAACGATGAAATCTTTCATCGTCAATAATTTTTTTGATAAATTTTTTTAAAGAAAAAATTATTTTAGTGAAATTTTTTTTTGAATTATTAGCAATGAAAATAAAATTTTTGTTGCTAATAAATTATTAATGATGAAAATACTTTTCATCACCAATAATTTTTTTTAAATTTTATTGTGGATATCTTTTTGGCGGGAATTATTGATGATGAATATAATTTTTTCGTTGCTAATAATTTTATTAATGATGAAAATTTTTGTTTCGTCGCTAATAATTTTTAGAGAAAAAAATTTTTAATGGAGATTTTATTTTTGACGAGAATTATTAGCGATAAAAATTATATTTTTATCGTAAATAAATTTTTTAGAGGAAAAATTTTTTTATCGAGAATTTTTTTTGATAAAATTATTGATGATGAAAAAAAATTCTATCACTAATAATGAAATTAGCGAAGAAAATTTTCATCGCTAATAGTTCCATCAACTCAATGTCCTATCGACCAAACCACTTCCCCACCTCCCCTCTCTCCTCTCTTATTTTTCTCTCCCCTCTCCCTCTATGCTCTCCCTGAACTCTCCCATCTCCCTCTCCTCTCTTCCTCTCCTCTCTCCCTCCCGTGCTCTCCCCCTCTCTTTCCGCCAATGAGCCCATCGCCGCCATCGTCCGTCATCCACGTCGCGTTGTCATTGCCGTCACTGTCGCCAAGATAAGGTTCTTCGAACATCTTTTTTTTTTTGTTTGATCGGACCCCCAGGGGGCGGAGGGGGTTGCGGGGGGGGGGGGGCGGCGATCGGCAGCGCCACGAGGTGGGAGGTGGTCGGGGGCGACCGGGGTGAACGGGGGGGGGGGGGGGGGGGTGAGACAGGGGCGGGGAGGGGAGGGGGCGCGGCGGTGCCATGGGTCGGGGAGGGAGGGGGGGGGGGCAGAGACCTGGCTAGGGAGGGGGCGGCCGATGGCCGAGAGTGAAATGGGGGCGGATGGGGTCCATGGGTGGCCAGGGGCGAGACGGGGGCGGGGAGGGGGCCGTGGGCAGTCGACGGCACCATGGGGCGGGAGGGGTCGGAGATGGGGTCGGGGGGGGTGGTCGGCGGTCAGGGGTGAAACGGGGGCGGGATGGGGTCCATGGGTGGCCAGGGGCGAGACGGGGGTGGGAGGGGGTCTGGGCGACCGGCGGTGCCACAGGCGGGAAGGGGGTCGGCCGAAGGAGACTACATTGGAGAGGGGGCGGCCAGCGGCGACGACGAAATGGGAGGGGGTCGGTTGGGGAGGGGTGGGTGACATGGAGAGGGAGGAAGGAAAGAGAAAGAGGAGGAGAAAAAGAAGAAAAAAAGAAAAGAAAAAAAAAAGAAAGAAAAAAAAGAAAAAAAAATAAATAATAGAAAAAAAATAAAAAAAAAATATTAATCAAATATTTTATTATTTGATTAATAAAAATAAAATCTGAATCACGATCCGAATTAGATCGAGGTTGGGATTCGGGTCGAAATTTGATTCGGATTGGGATCCAGATCGAGATCTAATTCGGATGGGCAGGGTGTGTGACAGTGCCGGCACCATGAGAGTGGAGGCTGTGGGAGGCTGAGTCGGGCAGCGTGGGGTGTGTGATGATGCTGGCATCGTGGGAGCAGGGGTCGCAGGGGCGAGTCGAGCGGCACGGGGTGTGTGACGGTGCCAGCACCGTGGGAGTAGGGGCCGTAGGAGGCCGAGTTCGAAGCTCGTTTAAGAAAAAAATTATTTAGAAAAAAAAATTTTTAGGTAAAAATTATTTTTTAAAAAATAAAAAATTATTTATAATTTTTAGGTAAAAAATATTTTAGAAAAAAATAAAAAATCATCGAGTCCTCGGGATTAGGTTTCGTGTTATTATTTTACGTTAATATTATTTTGCATGCTCAACTGCTTATAGTTTATTTTATATTTATTGCATGCTCAATTACTTATAGTTTTTATTATTATTATTTAATATTATATTCATTTATATGTCAAAATTACAGGTATGGCACCAGGAGACAGACGACGACGTTCGCGTTCGCTGTCTACCTCGGAGGCTGAGGCATCTTCACCGATTTCTATTGCCGCACCAACTCCGTCATCAGAGAGTCCTGCACTGGTAGGTCCTAGTGAGACGGATTCGAGTGAGGCGGATCTGAGTGATATTATTATATTTTTTATATAATAAAATTTAATTTTTTTATTTGCATAGCTATCATATTAATGATTTATTTATTATTGTTTCAGGTCATCTCCACCGATAGGAGGTGAGACGAGGTCCATCGAAGAATCTCACTCTAGAACATTGAAGATGTGAGTACCCGGGACAGTGACGATGAAATTATTATTTATGATAAATTTTTTTTTCATCATAAAATATTATCAATGACGTGATTATTTGCGACTAACTATTAGCGACAAAATTTTATCGCTAATAACCACTAGCGACGAAAATAGGTTATTAGCGATGATTTTTTCGTGCTAATATATTTTGTTGTGTAAATCTGATTATAATCAAAAAATTAAAGAAATTTTTATTCATTACTTTGTTTGTGTGTTTTGGGCCACGAAATCGCTGCAAAAGCCTTCAATCCAAGAGAAATAACGACGAAATGGGAGGAAAATAGGGAGAGGAAGAGTGCTTCTCTGGTGATGGATGGTTAAGCAAGAGGAGGGGTTTCCATTTTATAAGAATACTCAAGTTTTTGGCTCGGATTGGGTCTCCTTGTTGGGGTTGGAAGAAGACTGTCAACGGGAGCCTTCTTCCTCCCATTAAATCCTTTATTTCTTCTTTTTTTTTCTTTTTTTTTTGTGCTTTTAGATTGGCTTGGGCTTGGCTTGGGTTATAATATTTTTCTCCGCTAAAAAAATTTGATCCTCAAAATTTTTCTTTCTTAAGTCTTCAAAAATTCTTATTTGAGATTTATGGTTAAAATCTTACCCATAAATATTTAATATTCTAATTCTCGATGCAAATTATTCTTAAATTTTTTCATAAGAAAAAGATCAATATCTCAAGTGTTGATCTGAACAGAGCCATGCATTTCGTATCATCAAAATCAATATCTCAATTCTAAATAAGAATATCAAAGGTTTCATCAAAAATACTTAACTGTTCATGATTTGATCAATTTATCATAAGATCATAAATAAATTTTACTATACTCTCCATAGATAAACATTTAAGTATAAAATCTAAGATCAAAATTAAAAATTGATAAACAATCTCAATTTTTTTTAATAAATAGAAAAGTATAAGCTTCAAATATTTTAAATCTAAGATCGATAATCAATGTCAATTTCTTTCTAATAGATAGAGAAATATAAATTTTAATTCTAAAAGAAAGAAAATCTATTGTTAAATATTCCAATCCAAGTTCAAGAATCAATGATCCAATCATCTAAGACTCAAGATTCTAAAAAGTTAACTCAAATATGATAGGAGAACTTACTGGTGAAAATCACATCGGGACATCCAACTTAGTCACCAAGTTAAGCCATCTTCTTTTTTTTGACAATAAGGTCATCCCATAAGAGAAAGATCAAATCGAGTATTTTGTCACACAATTTTTCAAACTAAGATAACATAATTTCTCTTATAAATAATCCAAACCACCACACTTTCAAAACTCTGATCTTGACCATCAATTTTTTTTTAGATGCATTTATGACTTTTAGTCAAACACCACCATATAGTAAGAATATTTCAATTTAAATTTAGGCAACTCAAGAGAACTTTTTAATTGTTGTCCCTAATATGCATCAAACAACTCCATCTAAATTAATCCTTGAATCAATCGACACAATCAAAACTATCATATAAGTAGTTACTACAATTCAACATAAATTGAATTTTGATTCTTTTGTCAATTCATCTAAACAATACCATATCAAACTCTAGTGAGTAAGAATAATTAGATGAATTTTTTTCAATCGATCGAATCAAGTTCTAAGGTGTTACATCAAACACATTAAAAAAATTAAGTCACTTATATCTTGTAATGTTTCTTTTATTAAGATCTTTATCATCTATCAAAAACCTTTCATAATAATCATGCAAACCACTTAAAATCAAATTTCCATTCAATATTAGATTTATTAGGGACTTCAATAACAATGGTAAAAGAACTCAGATCAATTCTTAATCTTAAAATTTTTAAATTAAAATTTACATTACATCTTATAATCTCCAGTAGATATAACTAAAATCTTTTATCTTAATCCTAAGATGGCAATTAAGGATTTCACCAAACAAATATTCAACAATCTCAAATCAAATCAATTTCTTCAATTAATAATAGAAATATTATAATTTCATGGGTGGCCCAAAATCTCAAATAGAGATAATTAGATCTTGTATTTCAATCCAAAGATAGCAATTAAGGATTTCATTAGCAACCTTAACCATGATGCAGGAGATCTCTGGATCAACTTAAATGCATAATACTTGAATTGAAGTATATATATCATATAATATTCAATAGATATAAACAATATCTATTATTTAGATTTCAAAGATACTAATCAAATACTCCATCAAATAAATATCTACAATCTCAGAATTAATTTCTTTAATGACAAATAGACTTCTTTATAATATCCACAACTATATATTTTTTTATATGCAAGCTTCATACATGATCAGCATTCTGATATAAACTTCCAAAAAAAAATTGTTCCAATCAAAAATCATAAAATATATTCTTTGTCCAACATGAAATAACATATTATTAATGAATCTTTACCTTGCCAATAATTGATTTCAAAATCAAGAACAACATCACAGTGTTCTCCCAAATCAAATTTTTTTGAGCTTGCAATTCATTTAAACAAATTAATGATCAACTTAATAATAGTATTACATAATAACATTTCAAAATCAATCATCATGCAATTACTTTAGATCAAATCAATAAATCATAATATGATCCTTAGATTATCCATCATATTTTAAACTTTACGTGTCATAATCTCTTGTGGTCCTTTCATATATAATCTCAATGTTTAACAAAAGATCATAAAGATTTCTCCCACTATAATCATCAAATATCTACACCATAATGTCCCTAGTATTTATCCAGTGACACTCATTTTATATTTGATTCTACATATCTTAGTTCATCACTAATACTCTGATATCATTTTAATTATCATGCCTCCGATCTGAGATTGTGAGTCGAAAGTCATGGCAACCGTTACATACTCATAAAGAATTTCTCCACAAGCATGCCAGGCATCCTATCAGGCTATCAAAAATAACAGCGAAATAATTAGTCAATAATTTAAATCAAAAACTTAACAGTCTAAATTTTAACTTTAATATTTTCATAATTTCAAAAATATCCAATAGATCTTACATCAAAATAGTATCCATATTTGTAATTTAGAATCTGAATCTAAAAAAAATAAAAAGAGAGATAATGAGCTAGACAACTCAATAAATAATGATCACTTTAAATAGATTTTATCAGGTATTAAAATAAATAATTATTTATAAAAATAAGTATATAAAGTTTATCAATTGAAATCAATTTCAATTATGCAATATAGTTTATCCTAAATTTTTTTTTCCTCAAAAATTCGAGTTTCTTTCAAGATTTCAATTTCTTTCATTTTAAGTTCTTTTCATCAACCATGAGCTATGACCATATTTTTTCTATGACAGGATCATAACATCGCATATTATCTTACGATGGCTACGAATTCTCTGGCAATAAAGTCCTTCAGAATCGCTGGTCTCGCTAGTGGTTTCTCACTAGTTTGCTGCGATATAAATCAATTATCAACGTATTTGCCTCCATTAGTAGGATCCTTTACATAGTCAGGTTGTCAATTCATATCATTCTTATATCAAAATTCTTCATAAATCATATCTCTTATTCTAGTTCGATAAGAAAATACATAATCATATGGTATCGAAATCAATTAATATAATGTATAACGAAATCAATATATTCAATCATGCTTCATCATAATATTTTAAAATAAATATTTTTCATAATAAAATATCATTCATCCAATTCATGCATCATTTCACAAATCATGTTAGAAAAATATATTATAATTTATCAATAAATCTAGAAAAATGAAGCATTACTTACCTCATACGCTTTCCAATAAATTTACATAATTCTAAAAATTTTCTTCCAAAATCCTTGGTTCATAGATTATATCACAGTATCCAATTATCAGGTATCCATAATCCCTATACAAGATCAAGTCCAATAATCAAAAAAATATGAATACGATATTCAACGATTTAGATTGGTTTGATTATCTAATTTCATCTGATCAAAATTCCATTAGGACATAGATGGTCCAAAGTTTGACTATCGTATCAAATTAAATTTCAAAGTGATAGGGTCGAGATTCTTCATTGAGTTCATAAATCAAGTGGAGAGAGAAAATTAGAGGAGAAAAATTCATAAGGTATAATTTGAATTGATCAGGTGACATAGTCCAACATCTCGATTGGTTTGAAAAGATAATTTTTATAAAATCTTGATTCAATTACTCCACAGATAACTCAACAAAATGATAGATGATAAAATCTAATAATATCTAGTTTGACCAAGATGGGTGTCAACATACAATCAGCGACTATGAATTACAATCCATTCGTTAAAATCACTTAAACTCATCAAAATAAAGTTTTTTTCTTGATAAATTTTAAAAAGATAATTTCTAGAAAGATATAATTCTAGAGAGAAAAATTCATGAAAAGAGACAAATAATCTAGAGAGAAAATTTTAGGAAGAAAAAGTGGAGAGAGAAATTAGAGAGAGAAAGAGAGGAAAGAGAGAGAGAGGATAGGAGAGAGAGTCTTTTTTTTTTTTATTTTTTTTTTTTTTTTTATTTTATTTTTTTTTTTTTTTTCTCTTTCTTCTTTCTTCTTTTTTGTTCGTTTCAGCAAAACAAGGGATCTTTGAGTCCCCTTCATCTTCCCCAACTCTAAAGGAGTCTTGCCCAAAGAAGGTGGCCGGAGGTATGGCCCACAACGATGAGGCCATGGCTCGACATTCGGGTGCTCGCCGGCGATGGGCAGCACCGAAAAACACACACATGGCCAGCCAAACAGGAGTTTCAAAATCTCGATTTTTTCCAAAAAAACAGCGATAAATCGGTAGAAATCTTGATTTATAATAAAAAAAATTGAAGAGAGGATTTTTTTGATTCATTACCGTGCTCTTTGTGGTGTTTTGGGCCACGAAATCGCCGGCAAAAGCCTTCAATCCGAGAAAAAAAAAATGACGAAATAGGAGGAAAATAGGGAGTGGAAGAGTCTTCATCGAAAATCTTCTTCCTCCCATTAAATCCCCTATTTTTTTTCTTTCTTTTTTTTTTGGTGCTTTTAGATTGGACTTGGGCTTGGGTCGTAACAATACAGGCCATACTAGTTCAAACACTGTACTTACCGGTGGAAGGGATTTCTCCCACCAACGTGGATTTGGATACACCATCTACAATAATCTTTGGCAAAAAATTCTTTACAATCTCATTCATAGGAATTTCCTATAGATCAATCACGTGACTTTTTTTCTTGAATAAATGATATTAATCTTTACATATGCTTCATCTATTTAAAACTATTCCTGGCTAAATTTGACGATAACATAAATTGTACTAGATTTGCTATTCAATCACTACTACCTTGATATCCAAGCATAGCAATTCCTCTAGCGAGACTAGGATTGTAAACTCCTACACGGACATAAGGAACACATCCCAATCCAACTTATCACCTAAATTATTTTTCGGTTTAAATTAAACACAGTGAAGGCGCAGAAGAAGCCAGACCCAATGTTTTCTGCACAGTCATATATGTAGCTACTCAAATAATTGTTTGTTTATGTTGGAGCAATGCCAACCTACATTGCCTTCTATGGATAGTAAAATATGCAAGTTCTTAGTATGTGATAAGAAGGTGAATCTGTCTGGGAGATATATGCACCTTAACTTCCTTGAATGATGACAATAAATGAAGACAATGTCTAAAAGGCACCACCAGTTTAAGTAGTGGCAAATTGTTCAAGAGAAAGATAGATGATTTGCTCACCATTCTTGTGGAGTTTGGATCAATGCTTTTGTTTAGTCTTTGTCCTTCCGGAATACTCTTTTTTGTGATCTTTTGGATTGTATTGATATTAGATTTGTATGAAGTAATCATTTTATTAAAAAAAAAAAAGAAGAAGGTAGATGACGATCTCATTTTGTAAGTGATTGTTTAGGAATCTTCTACGGCTTCATTTCACTGGTCTTCACATTTCTATGGTGACCCATCTTGACAATTTTGAATTTCATTCAATCTCATCCCACATAATATATTTAGCTGCAATACATGCTTGTTTGTTGGGCATTGTCTTTCGAATTTCTGATACCTCAGTTGGAGGGAGTTAGTTACACTTAAGATCACTATGCTTAAAAGGTTATTGAGATAGTGTTTTTTTTCCCCTTCCCGTAGATTTTACAGACCGTTGAGAAGCTAGTAGATTTTACAGACCGTTATTTTTGTTCTTTCTCAATCATCGAAGTGGGGGTAGTTCATGTCAAGTCAATATTTCAACTTTGTCAATTGTCTATTCTTCTACCAATGCAAAGCTATCTTGTGTGATTAAATTTACATGCCCAAGATATGCTTATTGAAGGAAATATGCCCAAACTTTGTCCAATTTTCAGGATAAAGCAATAGCGACATTATCATATACTTTCGAAAGCAAAATTCTCTACCATAAGTGTACATTCCTTCTAATAAATTTCGATATTATCAAGTTCAGATTGCGAAGATTATTTATATTTTCTCTATTTTTTTTTTTTTTGATACAAATAGACTATGACATCATTCTAGTATGAGTACAGTCTAAAAAATCAAAATATAAAATATCTCGTAGGGCTTGAGTGTAATTATCACTTTGACGCCAGGTTCAATCTCCGATATGTTCGGCAACAAATGATGCAACTTAATTTACACTACCATTTATCTCTTGAAATACGTGCCACACAGACGTCGTAGTGGAATGACGAAAGAATCTCTAGATGCCGCGGAATAGTGGATAAACCTTCGGATGCTTCTCCCCTTAATGATGTGGTTTTTAGGGCCAGCCATGCATCATCAATGGGTCCAGAATTTTGGGTGATCAATGAGCGAAAGCAAGACAGGTCATGGGATGGCCTGGTTTCAGATTGCTGGACCTTGGCCCATGTTAAAATGCCCATATGAAAGCTGGCCGTTTCTAATGGGTCCACTGGTTGAGTACCATTACAATTCTGGTTGTGTAGGTTCACGCAGCCGATTAGCAACGCCAGTTGGAGGCGATCAGCAGAGACGGACGTTGACCATGCAAATCCCAAAGGAGTCCATGGGTGGTGATTATTCCCCAAACAAAAAATACATCCCTCACATAATGGAATTTGTAAAAAGATTTTTTTTTTTTTCTTTTTCCCTCAATCATAAATATATGTTTCTTAATTTTGTCAGTTATGTGCTGATTAAGACTCAGACCGGATAAAACTAAACATATCTAATGTTTTTCCCCTCAATGTGATCCTCTTAAAAGGGCTTGGAAGAAGAGCTTAAATACTTAACCCTGTCGCTCCATTATTCAATCTCTGATGACATGGACATACAATCAAAAAGACCTAATAGCCTTCAAATTGGTGACAAATTTAATCATCCTAATAATCAATATAGATGTGAGTTTGGCTGCATATAAATAGTTAGGCTAGGACACTTCTAAAACCTTTTGGCTCTCAGACAACAATGAAAGACTTACAAGACTTGGGCGTCACCTCTAGCATGTATTTATATTTGCCAATCCTGGATCCGCCTCCTCCATAGATGCAATTTAGATCCACTAATGCAATTGAGACTTATGTTTCCACCACATCTAAAATTTATCCATGTGGTTTTCTAATTATAGTCGAGCGATGCTAATTTTTGGTAGCAACACTCCACGGCTATGGCCATCGCCCCTCAAGCGTCTTCAGTCTTACCTTGTCTTGTTCTGCTTCTCTCTCTACCGTTGAGCGACGCTGTTTCCTCTGGCCCCTCCTCTGATCATCCCTACAACCACTGGGCCCCTTCTCTGCATCCGCGCCTTCCCCCTCCGGTTCCGCACAGCCCTTGCATGTTGTCATAGCCCAGGTTGGGAAAATTCCATCAACTCTCCAACCCTTCATCTTTCTAGCAAACACCAAACACCAATGAGCTTCTCGGTGTAGTCAAGGACACAGCATTACTCATAATTCATGGCCATGGCACCAATTAATGTTGAAGAATCCATTGTGATTGGGGGTGGCTAGAGAAGGTTGGGGTTAGCAACCATGACGTTGTCCAGCTACCAAGATGTGGTGAGGATGTCCAAGGCCATTCTTATCAAAAAAAAAAAAAAAAAAAAGAGGAAGTCTAAGGCCATTTCTTAAGACAACATGAGGCCCGCTGGAAGTTGAAATTAGTTATTCCGACGAGAAAGCCTTGGAGTAGGGTAGCAATCAGATCAGATTGGATTATAAATGGATCAATCTATACGGATCGGGTCAGAAAATCATCAACTCAAATCGATCTATTTATTAAACAGGTCAAAAATTCAAATATGAATCCATCTGTTTATTAAACAGATAATCCAATCTGATCCATTTAATCATTTATTAAATAGTCAAATTAAATTAAAGATTAAATAAATTAAGTTAAATGGATAGAAATAGGTTAAACAGATTTTAAACAGGTTAAAAAGATTTTAAATAGGTTAAATAGGTTAAACAAATCGTATTAAATGAATCAGAAATAGATTAAACAGGTTAAATGGGTTATTTGACTCAATCCGATCTGAATATTAAATGAATTAAATGGGTTAAACGAATCAGATATCTAAAATCCAAATTCGATCCAATTATTAAATGAGTTAAATGGGTCGACTCGTTTATGATCCAAACTTGTTTAGTCTCAACTCAAATTTATTTATGGTGGATTGAATATGGATTGGATTGATGGATCGATCATATTTTATCAATTTTATTTGGAGGTAATCGAGTTGAGAGTTAAAAAAAATAAAATTGAAACCTCCTTTTGTCCAATTAACTATGATCACACTCCTTTATTTTCTCGTAGCCATAGGTACAGTTTAGGTGCTATTTATGTGTTGCTATCGTGCTGCTGCTTTTCTCGTATGGCATTCATCAAAAAAAAAAAAAAAAAAAAACTTTTCTCGTATGCCACTTATTTGAATTGAGATGTCCTTGGTGAGGGATAATTATTAATTGATTGATATATATATATATAAAAATCAAAATCAAAAGTAAAAATGAAAACTTAAAAAATCTAGCAACAAACTAAAAATGAGAGAATTGTACTCCTCTCAGCGCAAGAGTTCTTATTTCAGCGGAAAGAGAAGAGACGGAATGAAAATCAGCATTATGGATGTATATTTGCCTCCATCCCATCCAAAAGAAAAAAAGAAAAAAATAAAAAATCAAGAGGAAGTAAGGGGGAAGCAGCGCGAGAGAATATCTTTCATTTATTCGATCAAGCAAGGATAAAAGTACGCATTGGCATATATACGCGAGAAGCAGTCCGGCAATGATCCATATACATCTGAAGCAAACACGGATGGTGGTCAGAATTGCTAGTTTTGCAAATTAAGACGTCTTCGTCTCCGGTCACCTCACACGACACGCCAGCTACCGCCGCCGGTGCCGCCGCTTCCTCGGCCGGGTAAGAATATTTCATCAATGTTGCCGCCGGTGCCAATTCTTACATCAATGTTGCCGCCGGTGCCGCCGCTTCCTCGGCCGGGTAAGAATATTTCATCAATGTTGCCGCCTGTGCCGCCGCTTCCTCGGCCGGGTAAGGATCTTTCACCGCTTCCTCGGTCGGGGTAAGGATCTTTCACCGCTTCCTCGGCCGGGTAAGAATCTTTCACCGCTTCCTCGGCCGGGTAAGAATATTTCATCAATGTTGCCGCCTGTGCTCCTCGCACCAGATGCGTAGATGGCTCCTATATTTCCACGAAGGCTCCCGCCGGCTCTGTAGTTGCCGCCTTCTCTGAGCCCGCGGATGCCGACGACGTTGCTGTCCCTCCCCTCGACGTCTCCGTAGATGCTCCCCACGTTGCCTCCGCCTCCCGCGCCGGATCCATAGATGGCACCAACGTTGCCCCCGCCGTCGTCCAGGGCCGGTCCATGGTTGGCGCCGAGATAGCGGCTTCCTCTAGCACCGGATCTGTAGATGCTGCTGCCGCCTCCCTCGTCCCACTCGTCGATGTCAGGAACTCCGCCACTGTCAGAACTCCGCCACCGCCGCCGCCGCCGCCGCCGTCGCTGCCGGCTCCAGCGGTAGCCGTGTCGCCTTGCTGGTTCCCCTGCTCGACGAAATAAATATGAGAGGATAAGGAACAGTACACTGATCGAGGACTGGCAGATGGGTATCAATAGGAAGGATGACGGGCTAGCTAACCATTTGCTTTTTTTTCTTTCTCGAGTTGGTGGGAAATTTCCGCCTCCCAAAGGAATCGCTATGAAGTTGCTTGCCGGCTTAGCCTGTTAATTTATCCATGCTTGCTGGTGGGACTACGCGAATCACGCTCTTTAAAGCAAGGGACTGATGCCGAACGCCACTTGCGACAGCGAAGACAAAGCAATAAGATTCAAAGAAAAGCAATGCGATCACGAGTGCCTTCTCTTTTTTCTTTTTTGGTTCGGTGCGCACAAGTTCCCTCTGCCGCCATGCATGATACGACAGGGTTTCTGCAGGTCAGGATAATTGATGCCATAATGCGAGGCAAGTATTGGTGGGTCTGAGAATTTTTTCTTTTGCGGGATCGAACGGGGGCCACAAAGCATGTTTGCATGAGATATGATATAATCTAGCGATGATTCCGTTTCATTTTAAATGATTTGGTTTCCACGTCCAGACTGAACCACTGTGAGTTGAGCTAGGTTCAATCGGCATAAAAGAGGAGCCTTGGCGGATGGAGCCGGTTCCAATGCCAACCTCTTCATCTAGACCATCTTTATCTCCACGAACATCAGGTGCTCCGACTTTATATTCACCAGCAGATGTTCGAGGGAATAATTTGTCAGAGAAGTCCCCCTTTTCGAATCTGTCCTTCAAATACAAGAAGCGAACTTTCTTGTAAATCATTCCAACTTACGTTCAATGCAACTTGAGTTGCTGTACAACATCAACTACAATGCTTAAATAGTCTCTAAATGAACACACAACTCCATTGAAGTCGGTAGAGCTGCCCAAAACCATTTCGTAGTAGAGTTGTAGCTTTTAAAATGACATCCCCCCTCCACACGTCTGTTTAAAGTTGATTTCCAACGGCATGAGGTGGCATCCCAACAGAACGATCTTTATTTTCAACGGCGTAATTCGGGTTCGAGGCATGATAAATATCGGACTGTAATTAAATATCAGTGAATGACTGTCGAATGGAGTATATCTTAACGGTCTGGATACGATGTCTGGAAACGACATCTGATCTGTTAGCTCTTGATGGTATGTCCAAATTGATTTTTGACGATCTTGATCCTATTGTCATGCACCTATTATTCCTCCCTATAACACTCCACTCGGCCAAGATCAAATTAAAGAAAAGAAGTTTAGTCACTCCATGAGAAATTAATTTCACCGTACAGAGCTTCATCGAAGGTGCAGCAAATCATGCATGCAAGTCTGATGCAACATTTCACAGGCTTGCAATGCAAGAGAAGTTCCAAGGTGGATTGCCTTTTTATCCAAGCATGACTTGGAAATCTATTAAAATTGAAGGATAAGGTGGTGGAGTGGCTAGTTTTACATCCTAAGTATTTGTTAGTGCAGAATTTTAAAATTCTTAATGCACAACAAAGCAGCAATTATGTAATAATACTCCGCATATAGATTACCGGCCGACCGCGGGCCAAGCTTTGCATACGCACGGGAGATGGAGCAGCTATCAATCAATAGCCTACTTTTCTTCTTTCTCGAATATTTGATGGTACTTTATATTTTTTTATCGAAAAAAAAAAGAAAAACAACAATAACATAATTAACATTGTAGGATCAGAGTTTCATATTTCAAAAGTGAACATCCCCTGGTACATATGTTAGTCTGGCTGCTGCGTCAAGGAGCCCCTATATTCAGGACAGTAATTTTTACCACCAGGTTGATAAGTAGCATACATGTATACATATGTATATATATATATATATATATATGTGTGTGTGTGTGTGTTTTGTATGATATAATGGATGCAGGATGGATCTCGTAAGTGGCAGATTTGCCAATGTCCGGTCACCTCTCAAACAAGGTGTCGAACCACCGGAAACATCCGCCACGCTGCCCGCCGTCTCCCGTGCCCGGCCCACTTCCATAGATGGCGCCGACGTTGCCCCCGCCGCTAGAGCCAGGTCCGTAGATGGCGCCCACGTTACCGCCACCTCTGGCGCCGGGTCTGTAGATGGCGCCCACGTTGCCACCGCCATGCTCACCAGGTCTATAGATGCGGCCGACCCTGCCGCCGCCTTCCTCCTCCGGCCCGAAGACGCCACCGATCATGCCACCATGCCGGTTCCCCTGCCAAATAATTAACATGACACATGCAAGCTCATTAATGGATCGATCAAAAACTTGCAGATATATATAGATCTGAATCGAGAAGGTGGGGCTGACCATATTTTCCGAGTTGGTCTGGTGTTTCTTGTCTCCGACCGAGTTGTTTCCAGGGGGGCTTGGCCGGTTTATAGTAATTAGGAAACCTACTCGTGAGGAGCAAGGCAAGCCAACTTTTGCCCCAACGTCAACTCCACCTGAGGCCCGTGCTTCTTACTTCTAGAGCATCAATACAGACCCTGAATATAGATAGGGGTCTCCACTCTCCATGCAGGAAATGGAGTTGAGGCCTATGTCATTCATTTCGGTTCCCAGTAACTTTTTCCCCTACTTCAACTCTACATACCCCTCCGCTCCCACTTTTGCCACAAGAAGAACAAGAGAAAAACTCATAAGAGAATCCTTTTCTCCAAAATCTCTCTCTCTCTCTCTCTCTGGCCTCAGCCTTTCTGCGATTCCCCTCTTTCTTCTTTTTGCTTTTTTGTTTCTGGTTTTCAATCTATCAAGTGCTTCAAAATTCTCGGTCTCTTTTATTTCTCTTTTGTTTTTTACCAGGCTTTATCGGTCACTGAAAAAAAAAAACTACCTACACAGCAAATTTAGATGGTGTTGAATCTTTTATTTTTTCAAAAAAAAAACAGAGAGATCAAGGTGCGCTTTTGCAGCATTAGAAGATTCCTACCATTCAAAATGGAAATACTAATTTCTTATAGAACATTGGGCTGATTTAACTGATGTCTTCTATTTCTGTTTATCTCTCTCTTTTTTTTTTTTCCTTCTCTGTGGCCGGTGCGCGCGGTGCTCTTTTAGCACTATCTCTATCGACTATGGGCACCTGATACGAGCCGAGCCATCTTAATTTGTTTTTTTTTTTTTTTTTTTGATGAAAGCCATCTTAATTTGATGCAGTTAAGACTTTCAACTAGCTAGCTTTAAGACTCCCACCATGGCCAACATATCAACAACAGGAACAAATTTTGCTTTACTGTGATCCTATCTCTTGATTAATTTTTGATACTGAAAACATTGGAACATGCAAAGAAAGTGAAGTTCATCTTGATTAATTTTTGATATATATACTGAAAACATGATTGAATCATGCAAAGAAAGTGAAATCTAAATTTCAATCTTAAAAAAAATTTCTGCGTACGCCTATAAAGATTTCCATTTTTTCTATCCAAGCTTATTTGGGAAAACATGCTTCAAGCAGAAACTCTGCATAATATATTTTGTGCTTGCTATTTACATAATGAGATGCATTTATTTTCAACAAAGGCAACAAATATAATCTACGATGGGAGCAGTTCGTATGTGGAAATTATAAACAATACGGTAACATGTCAAATTCGATGCCTCCCTTTTCAATAAAATAAAAACATGTCAAATTCGAAAAAGCTAGCTGGCAAATAAATGAAATGATCATAACATACCAAATTATGTTATCTAGAGAAGTATAAAATCAAAAGGAGAAATGAACAATCCAATAGTATCTCTCCTCACTGATCTCAATTCCTTTCTCCTCCAACTCCTGATCTCTAGTCTCTCCCAACCCAATCAATAATATTAGTTTATTTGTAGTAGTTATTCCACCTTTACAATTGCCTCCTGTGATTGCCCAGTCTCCAATAAATCCAGTCCCTCCACCACCATCACCATCCCCAAGTCTCTCGCCATAAAGGACATCGTGTTGCTTCTCTCCTCTTGCTTTGAAAATAAGGCCACCATTACCTCTTTCTCCAGGTTACGCACCTCATCTAATTGTCAAGGATTTGAGCTAAGACTAGGATTAAGGTTTGACAGAAAATTGTAATTTTTCTATAATGGTATCTCTTCATCTAAAAGTATCTCTTTTCCTTTTCTTTTTAATATATTTTCTATAATGGTTTGCTTACTATTATCATGATATATGTTTGTATATATCTCGAACTCTCAAGGTTGGATGGATGTTGAATGTTTAGCTTCGCCTGGTAAAGCAAAGGTATCCATGATCACCAAAACAAAGACAAATAGTAGACTTGTATGACCATGCTATGATCAAATACACCGGTAATTTATTGCAGGGATTGGCTCTGTTCTGGATTTATTTGAATCATTAGCAGAATCTTTTAACCCAGTGATTGGTCACTTCAATTATCATCTTTCTATTTCAACTTCTCTCTGTAAAATCAGCACTTACGTTGGCCATAGTTGACACAATTAGAAAACCCAGTGAGAGGCAACATCTATGTTTTGGATTAATCTTGCTTAGTTCGAACCAGTGTTCCTAGTAGTCAAGTTGGAACTAGCTCTTTCCTATCAACCGATGTGGGCCTATGTCGACCAGCTATCCATCAGCAACTAATGGTTTCTAACCTTAAGAAAAATGCCATTTCACATGAGTGGACAGCACCAGGATCATTTTCAACGTCATGTCACTCCAAAAGATGCATATCAAGTATTTATTTGCTGAACTTTATCATATGGATGTTCATATAATTACAATTGCCATATTTTCGATAGATACCTGATGCACGACCAAGTTCACATGACATGGAAATCAAAATGCAGCCATAAGGATATCATAAACACACTGAGTCTCAATGTCAAAATTATTAAGCTGCCTTGGCTTGGTCGAACAAGTCATAGAAGGAAGACTCATTTCCAAGTTTGTTTGAGTGTTGTTGTTTGAAGTTGCATGCATACACGTTCAAGAGTTCTGAAGCTCTCTCTTGCACTTCTCCTGCTCAAAGTAGAAACAAAATACAGAATAAGTAGCAAATAAGCATAGCCAAATCTACGTCATATCTGTTTGTAGAGTTGTAGCTCGACCATACCAAATCTACATCATATCTTCATAAGGCTAAATGTGATACATGAGACGAGACCTAACATTTGCTTGGCCAAGCCGGATCCTATATAAATCACTTCAACCCATTCCAGTTATCCATCCAAAATTGATATAAATATAATTGTTTAGAAAAGCAGCAGAGAGAGTTAAAGCTATCATTCAATAGATTCTAAAAAGCATTTCATGAAACAATGGTTTGGCATCTAGCAGAAAAGACTATATAGGCAAACCAAACCTATACTCTCCACTGGGGATGGTAATGCAGGTGTATATTTGGATGTCCACCGTCCTCACAAATCTCCATATGAGATTCAAACATCTAACGGATTCTAGGGCATTTCATCAAACAGTGATAGGACATTTAGTAAAAAAAAAAAAAAGAAAAAATGTAGGCGAATCCAACCTATTGTGAAAAAGATACCCTTGTCCATCCGAGTCTATAAAATAAGAAGTGGAGTCCCTTGCCGAGAATAATCCAGCTATAGATCCACCACATCAGCCCATTTCCTAGAGCTCGATTGCTTCTACATACGGTCCACTACAATAAGCTCCTCCAGCATGCCTTGGGCTCAATTAGGCAGTGGCCGCAAACCGCCTTGAGGGCGACAATGCCGAAGATAAACTGGGGAGAAGTAATTTCTAAAAAACTCCTGAATTTTGAATTATTTACTGTACTAAGCTATACTTTTCACTTTCAAGTCGTCTATATGGTTCAAATTATTTACCACATTTGTCATGCAAATGATTGTTCAAAATTGATTGCCAATGGATAAATCATTGAGTCAATCTTAAATCAGCAATAGTAGTTGTTGCGATCATAGGTCAAGGAGTCGGATAGCTCAGATCGTTGGCTTATGTCTCCGTGCCCGTCATGGATCAAGAGGTCAGATAGTTCGAATGGTTAGCTTATGCCTCCGTATCCGTATACATGAGACATTGTTCATTTTGATCTCTGACACTATTATACAGGGCCTCACAATTTTGTCCATTAAAAAGCACTTACAGAAAAGAGAAGGTTCCAATCTATATAAGCCATACTCTCTCTTGACTCATTATCGATGTAGGACTAAAGATGCTCTCTTTGTACTGCAACACAACCCTCTAGTCAAGAGAGAATATGTGTGGGCAGAAGGCATTCTCACAAACGGTGCCAATATTGCGGTCACGAGTCAAGAGATCGGATAGCTCGGATGGTTGGTTTATACCTCTGCACCCGCATACATGAGGTATTATCCATTTTGATCTCTGATATAGTCGCACAGGACCTCACGATTTTATTCTTTAAAAGGTATCTTATGGGAGAAAGAAGATTCCAATCTATATAAATCATACTCCTTAATTCACAATCAATGTAAAACTAAAGATGCCCTCTCTAACTACACCACAATAATAGTAATGGTATGAAAAATGGCTTTAGAGTATGTATCAAAATTCTGAAAAAAATATGCCGTTACCAGGCTAACTATGATGGGTTTAGTTTGTATCTTTCGCATGAAAGAATGATTGATCTTTACGGATTATATTTTGCACAGCTATCAAAGTAGGATGTCAGCTTCATAATTTGGGCTGTGGATGGATGGAAAAGATTCAGCATGCTTTGCAAGCTGTGCAAAATATGATTCAATGATTAAGGTCGAGGAGGAAGACGAAGATCAATCATTATTTATTATGCTGTGCAAAAGATACAACCTGAACCCAGATCTCACCTGACATGCATGATACAGGGGAATGAAGTTTGGTCAATACTCATCATCTTCCTCCTCCTCGTCCTCATCTTCATCATTCCCATCCTCTTCTTCCTCCTCCTCCTCCTCATCCTCATCGAAGCAAGGATGGCTCATCCGTCTAACTGGGCTGTCTAAATTGCCGCAGCTGTAGTTATTAATGATGATTACGTTGCCCTGCCATAGATGCCGCCGACGTTGCCGCCGCCCCATGCGCCAGGGTAGTAGATGGCGCCAGCGTTGCCGCCGCAAGGCCAACCATGTCCGTCGTAACCGTTAAGGTTGTGGAAACCGGCACCCAAGCCATATCTGCCATTGTTATCAAGACCACCACAGAGGGGCTGCAGACAAAAACAGATGACATCAACATCAGGAAAAATTCCATGTTAAGAATCAGACCGCACAATTCACCGGTCCTCTCGCTAGCAAGAGAGAGACACGACGACAGGCTAACCATCTTGTCTGAATTTGTTGGGTGAATTTGAGCCTCCGCTCCGCGAGATCTCTGTTCGCCTCGAAACGCTTCCAGGGCTTGGCCGGTAAATTTATACAGGGCACCGATTCCGGTAGGGGCAGAACAATCCCCATTCTAGCAGATAATTTGATGCCTGGATGGTGGCTGACCGCAGGTCAATGCGTAAAAGACGCAGGAAGTGTACTGGAAATGATGGATGGATGGATGGTGGACTTTCTTTTCGGAAAGATGCTAAATTTTTCTTTCCCCGATCGAGATGCCAATTCGCAGAAGGGAATGCCAGGTGGATGACTCGATTCCTTGCGAGCAGCTATCGAATCGAATCTTATAATGGCCGACTATTTTGGATATGTTTGTTTATTGTAGTAGTGGTTCACAGATGCTTTATGCTGGCCCATGTGAGCGAGAAAGAGATGCTTTGAATGCCCATGCCGAGTCAAGCCGACAATTGTCCGGATATGGGTTTTACGATCCCATACGTTGCAGCAGCTTTTGCGGCAAGTTTTCTTAGAGATTGCATGCAGCTTTTGCAGCAAGCTTCATTAGAGATTGCATGTAGCGCTACCATGCCAGTTAGTTCATGGGGTGAGCTGACAAGACCTTGTCAAAAGGGAGTTATGTTGTCTAAAGATAGTATCATTTATTAATAATTTTATGACAAAACACAATTCATCTATTTGAAGTTTAAAAAAATAAGTATAATGTTTTAGGTTTTTTTTTAAAAAAAAAAAATCAACAGGCCGACCGGTAAAGCTCAGTGGGTGTATCTCACTATCTCTCCTCCAAATTTAATTCTATATGTTGGTTTCCCACCCCCACCACACCCCCCACCTCCCCCCCACAAAACCCACCAACCCCGCAAAAAAAAAAAAAAAAAAAAAAAAAATTATTTGATTGTATTTCCATAATTGATTGCTTTTTTAAAAATATCCATTATTTTTGAATTGAGGAGGAGAAGGAATTAGTTTTATACTTTCTCGGGCATGCAGTAGCTATGTACTATACGACCACCCTCAACATTTTATTTTCTTGCACGTTTGTCAATTGCCAATCTAACCTTAAAATTGGCACTACCATGTATACAAAGACACACAAAAGGATAGGTGTTAAATCAAAACAAAAAAAAAAATCTCATAAAATATAAAGAATAAATTTCTCGGAAGAAAAAGGCCAAAAGTTAGCCTAATATTCACTCGAGTTTGCCAATACATATTTCAGTATATGTATCAGTTGTTACATTAACCTTTATATTTTATTATCATGAAGATTCTAAAAGTAACATAATATTTTCATATCCATTTTATGTTGCGATAATTAAGAAAAGGATAACAACTGTATAATAACTGCATTGTCTATAGATATTTGATTACAAAAAAATATTGTGATAGGATCTATAGTCAGATAATAGGTCATTTTCTTGTGACAAAACTGTTCCAATAATCAAATGGAGGCAACTATTTTACTTTTTTTTGTATATATGCGGCCATTATTTTACAATCTCCACCTCCCATTGTTGCCCAGCTATGCAACCCAAGAGGTTGGGTGAATTGGGTTTCTAAAAATTTTAAACTTAACTTATGTCTTATGAAAAATGTTTAATAATAGCTAAATAAATAAATAGGAAGAGTATAGTTGATTCAAGACTAATGGTTAAAAGCAAGAATGCAAAAGAATAAAGAAGTTCTAAAGAAGAGCAATTAGGCACAACACAAACAAAAGGATTTATAGTGGTTCGGTGCCAACCTTGCACCTACATCCACTCCCCAAGCTCCTACTTGGAATTTCAATCCACTAAATAGTATTCAACCTGAATACACTCGTCGGAAACTCCGACTCTAGCTATCCCAAGCTAGTCCACTTGTTTTCCGGGTATAAGCCAACCCAATACACTTTGATTCAAGGTTCGGATCAATCTTCCCTTGTTTTGGAATCCTTCCAAAACAAAAACAATAACTCAAACAGAGTATAACAATCAATAGCACAGAAAATACAAAAGAAGCTCCTTTAATGAGCGAATGAGGCTTTAAATACACTTTTCTCAAAGAGAAGAAGGCTCTTTTCAATTTTCTCAAGGTGGTTGAGACTTGAATGTGCACTTGAAGAGTTGGTGAGCTTGAATTAAAGCTTCTTGAATGCTTTGAGTGAGCTCTTGCTTAGGCTGAAAAGTATGCTTGAAATTCTCTTTTCAAAAATCTTCTTATTTTTATTCCCACCTTTTTGTCCCTTTTATAGCTTTAAGAAATGGTGAAGAATAATCTGGGCTGAAATAGAGCCGTTAGACCACATTAAATGAGCATTAAAAGCACTTAAAATGGGTTAAAAACTAGTCATTGCGGAACTTTCTCGTCACAAGGGTCGACTCATGCTCATGGGTCGACTCATGGGTCGACCTCTGTGGAAAAATAGCAGAAAATAAAGGTTCTGTTATTTTGGCTTAAAAACAGCAGAGGTCGACTCATGGGTCGACTCATGCTGGGGGTCGACCCATGGGGTCGACTCACAGACTATGCCAAGACTGTGCCAGCTAAAAAAATCTGCGTGCCAAACAGCTCATTGTGCCATGAGTCGACTCATGGGGTCGACTCAAATTTTCAAACATGGATATCTTTCAAAATATATGTCCAAAAATTATAAAATTTTCATCAATGGATCACAAATCTTTTGTTCTAGCACTTGATGCTTTCAAATAAGAGTTTCGGTAAAATTACGATTTTGCTCTTGAAAAGCAATAAGTCTTTTTCAAGCGAAAATCATTAGTACCTCTTCAAATGCTTTGTAATCATCAAAATCAATCCAAAGAGCAACAATCTCCCCTTTTTGATGATGACAAAATACTTGAGCAAAAGCATATATATGAAACATTGAGCATGAATTTCAAAGTTATGAAGATGCATTATTTGAATATTATAGCCATGTATTGGAATGAAATGCATCATAGGTAGTTTGAAGATAAATAAAAATTTGCTACCAATTTGAAAATTACTTATAAGTGCATTTGCTTGAAAAGAAGATTGATTCTTTGGTTTCGGTATCAGAGCAGAATATTTTGTATCAGAGCAGAATTTGCCTAAGAATTGAAAATTTGCTCTTTGCTTATGAATTTGAAAATTTGCTCTTGACTTATTTCTCAATTGCTTAACATTTTGCTTTTGATTCTTTAATTTCTCTCCCTTTTTGACAGCATCAACAAAAATTGTTTACTCCCCTTTTTTGAAATATATTTTCTCTATTTCTTTCTTTTGATGGAATTAATTTTACTAATGTTACTTCTTTAGCTTCCTTCTTTATTGCTTGTTCTTAGTTGCGTATTGTTTTACTCCCCCTGAATACAGCAAACAGAAAAGATATACCATTGGATATCATGGATAGCATATTGCAATTCATAGTATTTTAAGCATGCACATAATTAAAAGCAACTCAATTTGAAGGTCATTCATTGAAAGTTAAAGAGTATATATATATAATCAAAAAGTGACTGATACCACATAGTTGTTCCAATACATATACCAAAATACAAAAGTCAATCAGTCAACATCATTACATGGCTCAAAAGATAGATCCTAGAATGAAACTAAAGATAAAACTAACTACAAAGATCTAGTAGAGATCATGATGGATGGATCAGAGTCAGATGAATCGGAGATGGGGTGAGGAGATGAAGGATCACGACCAAGGGCTCGACCTCTACCCCGTTTGCCTCTGCCACGAGTGGAGGTGCCGGCACGAGTGGGTGGGTGAGATGATCCTGAAGGCTGAGAAGCAACAGATTGAACTGCAAGAGAGAGTCTGATGGTATCCAGAAGGTTCAAGACTCTCAAACAGACTGTAGCAGTGCAGTGAACTAGGTGGAAGCATGCTCACTGGAGCCTCTGATCTCTCTCCTCAGGAAATCAAATCACTCTCCAAGACTCCTCTAAGTCTGGCAGCCTCGGTAGATAGGTCTGAGACCTCAGTGATGCACTCCTGTGGCTGTGGATGTACCAGAGCTAATACTTCCCCTGCAAGTCAAGTACTCTCCCAGTCAGTCTCAATATATAACCCTCAAGCTGCTGAATGCAAACTGACTGAACTGAAATCATCTGGAAAGATAGTGGAGATGTGAGGGATCAAAGTCTGATCAGATACATCATGTGATGTGGATCCCTATGCAAAAGCTGAAGTGCCCAACTGTCGAGAAAGTAAGGAAGCCACACGTTGAGAGATCATCTCTATCTGGTCATCAGCCAATCTGATCTCTGAGAGATGTGCTCTGTTGTCTGACTGCTGGACTGGAGTGTGCCTCCTAGTAGACTCTGATGGGCCAGCCTCGGGATCAGAAACGAACTGAATGTCTGAGATGCTGCCCTGATATCATGGAGAGGTGATGAAGGACCTTCTACCTCAGCTCTGTCCTTAACTCTCTCTTCTACACCTTTAGTCCAACCACTATCTATCTTAGTAAATCCCATGCGGTGCAAAATATGTTGGTTGATGGTGTCAGAGTGAGAAAGCCTAGCTGTTGTCTCCCCTTCAAAACTAACTCCAAACCTCCTGAATACCAAAGTGAGGGCCATACCGAAAGGCAATGTGCCTTGGATCTATTTAGGGTTTCCCTCATAGCTTCTATCATTAATGCTGGGAGGTTTAGGGGGTTTGGATAATCACATGAAACATGATGCAAATGTCTCGGCCTGAGAGGAGGTCATGTCTACCACTTCTAGGGAAGAAAAGCTTTGTTATCATTTGATGTAGTATCCTCATCTCAATGGAAAGGATCTTGACCTCTAGTTTGTTTAGGCTTCCCGAGAAGGTTCTTTCTAGAATCACATTAATTCCTTCTTCTTTGACTGGGAGTTCCATGTTTGAGTATCCCTCACAGGGTAAATGAAGAATTTCTCTCAAAAGTATAGTATCTAGACAGATATCTATACCCTTAACATGGATGTTACTGTTCCATTGCCATAGCTCAAGTTCAGATAAAATTTCCTAATCAAATCCACATAAGTAATTTCTTTAAGTGAGCAATAGTATCCCCAACCTTGATCTTTGATTTTTGAACCAATGGAGAACCCTCTTTTTCAAAAAATCTGAAATCTACGTTTTTTTCGAGTTCTACCTTTCTATCAGATAAGGAAATCTTACTGGGGCTTAATGGAGACCGAGAAGAACCTGGAGCAGATGCCGAAACAGGGATGAAAGCTGATGAGATCTGAGAAGCCTGTCTCTTCCTGCGCACGCCTTCTTCCAACTCGCGGACCGACTTCCTTCTTTGTGGGAGCTTCATTTTTGGAGCCATTTCCACCACCAGAGCAAGCAAGGGTCTTACGAGGTCAAATGTGTGAAGAGATAGAGGGATTTTAGGGGAAGGATAGGGATTTTTGGAGGAGTGATACCTCGATTTGGAGAAGGATAGAATCTAGGGCACGCTCAATCCGTTCTAATCAAGGGAGGAAAAAGGGAAGAGCTCGATTCCTAAGGGTCGATTTGAGGTGTAAGGGGTGATGGGAGAAGAATCTTGGGGGAAGGACTTGGGTTTGGAGAGGAAGAAAAGGGGAC
The DNA here is from genome assembly GCF_000442705.2 of Elaeis guineensis. Taxonomy (NCBI): domain Eukaryota; kingdom Viridiplantae; phylum Streptophyta; class Magnoliopsida; order Arecales; family Arecaceae; genus Elaeis; species Elaeis guineensis. Next base: position 1,384,721 of record NC_026001.2, on the reverse strand, counting down.
CTAAGGTTTTGGAGGGAGGAAGAAGACGGTGGAATGGGTCGGCTCAAAGAATGGATTTTCAATAAAAAGGAGCCCGTGGGATTTTGGCCAAAACTACAAGTTTGCCATTGGGTCGACCCTAGGGGTCGACTCATGGCTCACAGAAATTCAGAAAAAATGATGAACAATTTCCAAAAAATTTGAAACTTTAGGAGAAGGATATTTGCTCAATGATCAATTATGAGAATGATAATTTTGAGCTTTTAAGCCCAAGAGAAATGATGAGAATTGAGTTCAAAGAGTTTTTGACATTGATCCCTTGGGATCAGAGAGATATTTAAGCAGATGGATCAAGGATTCCTAGTTCTCTCCTAATTTCACAGAATCTATCTTCACTTAGGCCTTTGTAAAGATATCAGCTAATTATTTTTCAGTACAAATATAGTCAAGAATTATGTCTTTATTTTGAACATGTTCTCTTATAAAATGATGCCTGATTTCAATATGTTTAGACCTAGAATGCTGAATTGAATTTTTAGTAAGATTTATGGCACTAGTGTTATCACATCTTATGGGAGTTTCATTAAGTTTGATATCAAAATCTTCGAGTTGTTGCTTAATCCACAAGATTTGAGCACAACAACTTTCGGCTGCAATATATTCGGCCTCGGCCATAGACAGTGTTACCGAATTTTATTTCTTGCTAAACCAAGAGATTAGGTTAACTCCAAGAAATTGGCAAGTTCTACTAGTGCTTTTTCTATCTAATCTACATCCAGCAAAATCAGCATCTGAATATCCTATTAAATCAATTAATGAGTCCTTACAGTACCATAATCCTAGAGTTTGAGTACCATTCAAATATCTAAGGATTCTTTTAACAATATTCAAGTGAGATTCTTTAGGATTAGATTGAAATCGAGTACAAAGACAGACACTAAACATAATATCAGGTCTGCTAGCAGTTAAATATAGTAGAGAGCTAATCATACCTCTATAATATTTTAAGTCTACACTTTTACCTTCTTCATCCTTGTCAAGCTTACATGAAGGGCTCATGGGTGTGCCAATTGCTTTGGAGTTCTCCATTCCAAATCTTTTGAGTAATTTCTTATGTACTTGCTTTGGGTGATGGAGATTCTTTCCTTTGTTTGTTTGATTTAGAGTCCGAGAAAGAATGTAAGTTCTCCCATCATGCTCATCTCGAACTCCCCCTGCATGAGCTTTGCAAAATCTTGACAAAGAGATTCATTAGTAGACCCAAAAATAATGTCATCAATATATATTTGTATAACTAATATATCATCTTAATTTCTTTTAATGAAAAGGGTTGTGTCACATTACCTCTTGAAAAATCATTATTAAGTAAAAATTTGCTTAGCCTTTCATACCAAGCCCTGGGTGCTTGTTTCAAACCATATAGAGCTTTATTTAATTTAAAAACATGATTAGGAAAAGCATGATTTTCAAAATCTGGGGTTGTTCTACATAGACTTTTTCAGCAATATATCCATTCAAAAAGGCACTTTTGACATCCATTTGAAATAATTTAAATTTCATAAAGCAAGCATATGCAAGTAGAAGTCTAATTACCTCTAGTCTAGCAACAGGTGCAAAGGTCTCATCAAAATCAATTCCTTCTTCTTGATTATAATCTTTAGCAACCAATCTTGCTTTATTTCTTATTACATTTCAATGTTCATCTAATTTATTTCTAAAAACCCATTTTGTGCCAATTATTAAAAAATTTTTAGGTCTTGATACTAAAGTCCATACATTATTTCTTTCAAATTGATTAAGTTCTTCTTGCATTGCATTAATCCAATTATAATCTTTTTCAGCTTCTTCAATGGTTTTAGGTTCAAGATGAGAGACAAAAGCAAAATGATTGAATGCATCTTTAAGTGAAGAACGAGTTCTTACCCCATGCATAGGATCACCAATAATTAGCTCCTTAGGGTGATTGTGAACATACCTCCATTCTTTGGGTAGGTCATTTGTACCTTGAGGTTGTTCTTCACCTCCCTCATCCTGTTTGTCTTCATGTTCCTCATCATCTTGAATTGTTGAATCTTTCAGAGTGATCTCCTTCATCCCTTCTATAAGAGGATCTGCATCATCAACACCTTCATTCTTCCTTGAAGGAAGATCGTTAGTTTCATCAAAGACAACATGTATTGACTCCTCTACTACTAAGGTTCTCTTGTTAAACACTCTAAAAGCTTTACTAGAGGAGGAGTAATCAAGAAAAATCGCTTCATCGGATTTTGCATCGAATTTTTCAAGTCTTTCTTTACCATTATTTAACACAAAATATTGGCAACCAAAAACATGAAAATATACAATATTAGGTTTTCTTCCTTTCCAAAGCTCATAGGGGGTTTTCTTTAAAATTTGTCTAATCAAAGCACGATTTAAAATGTAACATGTCGTGTTAATAGCTTCCGCTCAAAAGTATCTTGGAAGGTTGCTTTCACATAGCATGGTATGGGCCATTTCTTCTAGGGTTCTATTTTTCTTTCTACTACCCCATTTTGTTGGGGTGTCCTAGGTGCTGAAAAATTATGGCCTATTCCTTTTTCATCACAAAATTTTTCAAATTCTTGATTTTCAAATTCGGTTCCATGATCACTTCGAATATTTTGAATTGAAAATCCTTTCTCATTAGTGACTTTTCGGTAAAATTTAGAGAAAACTTAAAAAGTTTCATCTTTGTGTGCCAAAAAGAAAACCCATGTAAAACAAGAGAAATCATCAATAATTACAAAACATATCATTTTTCTCCTAGACTAGTAGTTCTAGTAGGTCCAAATAAATCTATGTGCAATAGCTCTAAAGGTCTAGAGGTTGAAACAATATTTTTAGATTTAAATGAAACTCTTGTTTGCTTACCTAGTTGGCATGCATCACAGATTCTATCATTTTCAAAATTCAATTTTGGCAAACCAAGAACCAATTCCTTCTTAATTAGTTTTGAAAGTGAATGCATGCTAATATGTGCAAGTCTACGATGCCAAAGCCAACTAGTCTTATTAATCTTGGCATTCAAAGATACTAAGCATTGCATGTTTATCTTGGATAGATCATTCAAATCTACCATATAAACATTACCATGTCTATGTCCAACAAATTTAATGCCTTCATTAATAGGACTAGTTACAATACAAACAGAAGATTCAAAAATAACTTTATATCCTTTATCACAAAATTGACTAATGTTTAGTAAATTATGCTTTAAACCATCTACTAACAAAATATTTTCAATGTACTTGGAGGGAGTGATACCAATGTTACCTATACCGATGATCTTTCCTTTACCATTGTCTCCAAAGGTGACCATCCCTCCATTCTTAGCGTCAAGTGTGATGAATTGGGATTCATCACCAGTCATGTATCTCGAGCATCCGCTATCAAGATATCATTTTTGTTTCCTCCTTGGGATGCTAGACACACCTGCAGACAAAAGTCAAGTTTTTGTTTTAGGTATCCAAGCTTTCTTGGGTCCTTTTTGGTTAGTCATAATGGTTTCTTTTGGAACCCATATTTTCTTTACATTTGAGTTTACAGATTTGTTAGAGAAGCAAGTGTATGACTTGTGTCCTACTCTACCACATTTGAAGCAAGTAATATTAGAAAACTTGTTACTTGAAGAGTTTACATAGATATTTTTTAAATACTTTTGTTTCTTTAAGGGGTTATAGCCAAGTCCAGCCTTATCATACACGGCCTTTTGATTTTCAAGAATCATATTAAGTTATTAGAACTCAAGGTGAAATTTTTAACTATTGATTTTAGCTTGGCAATTTCATTCTTTAAATTTTGATTTTCTTGAAGCAGGGTGGATTTTTCAATTGAAATGCTTTCATTTTGTTTCAGTAAAGATTGATTTTTTGATTTTAGATCTTTGTTCTTTATCCCTAGTTTCTTTAGTTCATCAATTAAATCATAAAAAGCTTCATGAAGTTCTTCAAATGTAAAGTCACTAGGAGTTTCGGAGTTTACCTCATTTTCATGTGCCATAAGGCACAAGTTGGCTTGTTCTGTTGAGTCTTCCTCTTCGAAGCTTGAGTCATCACTCCCACTCCAAGTGGCCATCATAGCCTTCTTCTTGTACTTCTTGGGACCCTTCTTCAGTTGTGGGCATTCGGACTTGAAGTGTCCCGGTTTCTTACATTCATAGCAGATAAGAGGTTGGTCTTTATCCTTTTCTTTACTCTGTTCTCCTTTTGTGAGTGACCTCTTCCTCATTCTTGTTTCCTTTTTCTCAAAAACTTCTTGAACCTTCTGGTAATGAGTGCCATCTCTTTATCATGCTCTTCATTATCAGTGTCATCAGTTTCTTCATCTAGTTGAGCTGTGGATTTGAGGGCGATTGTTCTCTTCTTTTTGACTTCTTCCTCTTGATGTTGTTTCATGCTCAGCTCATGTGTCATCAGTGATCCAAGAAGCTCTTCCAAGGATAGAATGTTCAGATCCTTGGCTTCTTGGATGGTGGTCACTTTGGCTTCCCAAATTCTTGGTAAGGATCTGAGAATCTTTCTCACAAGCTCACTATTAGAATAGGACTTATCAAGACTCTTTAAACCATTTATAATATCAGTAAAATGAGTAAACATTTCAGTTATAGATTCATCATGCTCCATTTTGAAAAGTTCATATTTATGTACGAGCATGTTAGTTTTGGACTCTTTTACTTGATTAGTTCCTTCATGGGTTACTTCTAATCTATCCCATATTTTTTTAGCAGACAAGCAAGTTGAAATGCGATTAAATTCATTTGCATCAAGAGCACAATACAAGACATTCATAGCTTTAGCATTTAGTTGGGCCATTTTCTTATCAACCTCATCCCAATCTTTTTCGGGTTTGGCTGATTCCACACCATCAATAATTTTAGTGGGTGTGTGAGGGCCGTTTACTATGATACTCCACATATCATAGTCGAGTGCTTGAATGAAGATTTTCATCTGAGCTTTTCAATAGGTATAGTTGGATCCATTGAAAAGTGGAGGTCGGTTAGTGGACTGCCCCTCGGCTAGAGAAGTACCAACTTGAGTTGCCATAGATCTTTAGCTCTTTGATTGGTTAGATCAAAGTAGGGTTAGAGCACCGGGCTCTGATACCACTTGTTGCCCAGCTATGCAACCCAAGAGGGGGGTGAATTGGGTTTCTAAAAATTTTAAACTTAACTTATGTCTTATGAAAAATATTTAACAATAGCTAAATAAATAAATAGGAAGAGTATAGTTGATTCAAAGCTAATGGTTAAAAGCAAGAATGCAAGAGAATAAAGAAGTTCTAAAGAAGAGCAATTAGGCACAACATAAACAAAAGGATTTATAGTGGTTCGGTGCCAACCTTGCACCTACATCCACTCCTCAAGCTCCTACTTGAGAATTTCAATCCACTAACTAGTATTCAACCTGAATACACTCATCGAAAACTCTGACTCTAGCTATCCCAAGCTAGTCCACTTATTTTTCGGGTACAAGCCAACCCAATACACTCCGATTCAAGGTTCGGATCAACCTTCCCTTGTTTTGGAATCCTTCCAAAACAAAAACAATAACTCAAACAGAGTATAACAATCAATAGCACAGAAAATACAAAAGAAGCTCCTTTAATGAGCGAATGAGGCTTTAAATACACTTTACTCAAAGAGAAAAAGGCTCTTTTCGATTTCCTCAAGGTGGTTGGAGACTTGAATGTGCACTTGAGGAGTTGGTGAGCTTGAATTAAAAGCTTCTTGAATGCTTTGAGTGAGCTCTTGCTTAGGGCTGAAAAGTATGCTTGAAATCCTCTTTTCAAAAATCTCTCTTATTTTTTATTCCCATCTTTTTGTCCCTTTTATAGCTTTAAGGAATGGTGGAGAACAATCTGGGCTGAAATAGAGCCGTTAGACCACATTAAATGAGTATTAAAAGCACTTAAAACGGGTTAAAAACTAGCCGTTGCGGAACTTTCCCGTCACAGGGGTCGACTCATGGGTCGACTCATGCTCATGGGTCGACTCATGGGTCGACCTCTGTGGAAAAATAGCAGAAAATAAAGGTTCTGTTATTTTGGCCTAAAAACAGCAAAGGTCGACTCATAGGTCGACTCATGCCTGAGAGTCGATCCATGGGGTCGACTCACAGACTGTGCCAAGACTGTGCCAGTCAAAAAAATTTGCGTGCCAAACAGCTCATTGTGCCATGAGTCGACTCATGGGGTCGACTCAAATTTTCAAACATGGATATCTTTCAAAATACATATCCAAAAACTATAAAATTTTCACCAATAGATCATAAATCTTTTGTTCTAGCACTTGATGCTTTCAAATCAGAGTTTGGTAAAATTACGATTTTATTCCTGAAAGCAATAAGTCTTTTTCAAGCGAAAATCATTAGTACCCTTTCAAATGCTTTGTAATCATCAAAATCAATCCAAGGAGCAACACCCATCTACACAAATCTCCATCTGCTTGCATTTAATTTGAGCTAACCACCAGGGCTGGGCTAAAACTCAGATTGAACCCAGCGAAGCGGTAATTTAGGTTGGCCTCTGGTTTTTTTTGGTAGAATACTACTCAGGGCTTACACTACATGAGTCAGCATTACAAAACCACGTACCAACATGATGGTATTAAGAGAATAATAATTAACAAACAGAGAGTCCAAGGAAATGCAAACAAAAGGCTGGTACATGTGCTGAATACAAACATTAAACTAATTGGTGCTGAACAAACCAAACACACAAAGAAGTAAGGAGTACCACAGTAGTTGATTTCTGGGAAGTGTGATGAATTATAAATGGGAGAACGTTGCGGCCCAGCCAGCTGAATGCATGTCACATTCAGAGAAGCTGATACTTCCTCCCAACCATAGCTAGCCACATCTGGAGATGGATTCCTGCTGCAGTAACATTTGACGGGGAACCAAAATATATAACAAAATCAACAGGTTGGCCTCCCGTCCAAAAAAAAAAAAATGTCAACACCACATGAGGTTGAAAGCTGAGCAACATGCCGAACCTGAACCAAGCCTGAGCTTCCATAAGATAGATCCAAATCCAAAGCCAACCCCATCAAGGCTAACAGCTAGTCCCGTGGAGCTTTGTCCCAACCCGAGCAAACAAAATTTCGCTCATATGTTTACAGTTAAGCTTCCAATCCCGCCTAAATTAACCTTGCCTGGATGAACCTGACATGGCCTTTATCGTGTTCAGATGAAGAAGTTCTGGAATTAGGTCATGTTTGAGCTTAGATCGTTGGATTCATTACAGGGTTGGATAAAGTTCGGGCAGGATATTTTGCTTAGTCGGATTATTTTTTTTCCTTTTTTTTTAAATTATTGGAGGATTAATTTTTGGATTTTGCCACCCCTTGCTTCTATTGGTAGCTTCTTCATCAATGCAATATCCTTGGTGCAAAAGAATGATTCACCTTCGTTCGCTCAAATCCACCGTTAGATCATCCATTGCTCACTTTAACCCTATATTTGATTGGAGCTATAAAAAGAAAGATTGATAGGATTGAGAGGATGAATGACCTCTATTTATAATTTGATTCAAAAAATTTTAGGAAAGATGGATAAAAAAGAAAGATTGTCTATCCATCCGAATCCAATATTTTACATTGTCCTAGATTAGAAGAACGAAAGGAAAGATAGATAGAGCATATAAGAGATGGATTTCTATATTAACAAAGCTATCCCTTATTAACTTTTTGATAAAATCTTAATACTTCTTCACTTTTTCATTTATTATATATATATATTTATTTTATCTATATTATTTATCCTATATTATTAAATTTTATTACTAATTATTTTAATTCCAGCACATAATTTCTATGACTATAATTGAATAATTAAAATTATCTTCTATTTTTTATTTATCTTCACCATTTTTCAATTAATTATTTGTATAAAATTAATTTAAATATTTAAATTTAATTATAAATAAATTATTTATTTATATCATTAATATAAATAAATATATTATTATACAATTAATTTATAAAATTATTTATTAAATTAAATTAAATATTTATTTAATTATAAATTATAAAGATTATATAAATTTTATATTTCTCCACTTCTTATTTATAAATAAGTATTACAAATTAATAAATAATAATAATACTTTTTATCAAAGGATATTATTGTGGGACGATGGCATTTTTAGTCCGACATCAGTTGTGAGTTAAGGAAGAGTCTGGTTTATATGGAATGAAATATTCTCTTCCTATGAGGTGCCTTTTAAAGGGCAAAACTAATTGTGAGGGCCTATGCCATAGGTCAGAGATCGAAGCAGATAATATCTCATGCATGTAGACTGGAGCGGAGATCGATCCATCTGAGCTATGAGTCTTTGGCTGTAATATTGACACTATTTATGGGAACCACCTCCTATCTGTGTACACATACTTCCCCTTGACTTCAAAGTCTAATGTTGTAGGAGGACAATATCTTTAGCCCCACATCGGTTGTGATTTAACAGGAGTCTAGCTTATGAGGAATCGAATATTCTCTCTCCTATGAGATGCCTTCCAAAGGATAAAATTATGAGATCTCATGTCATGGGCCAGAGATCGAAGCAGACAATACCTCACGCTTGCAAGAGCAGAGATCGATCCATCCAAGTTACGAGTTCTTGACGACAACATTGGCGCCTGTTGGGGTAGATCCATCGCTTAGCCGACCTCATGAAGTCATCTGAAGGCCGACTTCATCGAGAGGCCGAGGTCGATTTCATCAGGAGGCCGAGATCGACCTCATCAGAAGTCATCTGGATGTCGATTTCATCGGAAGGCTAAGGCCGACCTCATCAGAAGTCATTCGGAGGCCGACTTCATCAGGAAGCTGAGGCCGACCTCATCAGAAGTCATCTGGAGGCCGACTTTATTGAGAGATCGAGTCCGACTTCATCAGGAGGCTGAGGCTGACCTTATTAGAAGTCATCCAGAGGCCAACTTCATCAAGAGGCCGACTTCATCAGGAGGCCGAGGCTGACTTCATCAGAAGTCATCTGGAGGCCGACTTCATCATGAGACCAAAGCCAACTTCATCAAAAGGCTGAGGTCGATCTCATCAGAAGTCATCCGAAGACCGACTTCATTGAGAGGTTGAGGCCGACTTCATCAGGAGGTCGAGGCCCACCTCATCAGAAGTCATCCAAAGGCTGACTTCATCAGGAGGCTGAGGCCGACTTCATTAGGAGGCCGACGTCGACCTCATCAGAAGTCATCCAGAGGCCAACTTCATCAGGAGGCTGAGGCCGACTTCATCAGAAGTCATTCGGAGGCTGACTTCATCGAGAGATGGAGGGTGACTTCATTAGGAGGCCGAGGCCGACTCATCAGAAATCATTCGGAGGTCGATCTCATCAAGAGGCTGAGGCCAACCTCATCAAAATTCATCCGGAGGCTGACTTCATCAGGAGATTGATGCTGACTTCATTAAGAGGTTGAGGCTGACCTCATCAGAAGTCATTCGGAGGTCGACTTCATCAGGAGGCCGAGGCCGACTTCATTAGGAGGCTGAGGCCGATCTCATCAAAAATCATCCGGAGGTCGACTTCATCGAGAGGCCGAGGCCAACTTCATCAGGAGGTCGAGGCGAACCTCATTAGAAGTCATCCAGAGGCCGATCTTATAAGGAGGTCAACCTCATGAGGAGGCCAATATCATCTCAAAGAGGTCAACCTCATGAAGTCATCCGAAGGTTGATCTCATAAGGAGGCTGACCTCATGAAGTCATCCGAAGGTCGATCTCACTAGGAGGCCGACCTCATAAAGTCATCTGGAGGCCGACCTTGCGAGGAGGCTGACATCATCACAAGGAGGCCAACCTCACGAAGTCATCTGGAGGTTGACTTCATCTGGAGGTCGAGGTCGATTTCATTAAGAGGCTGAGGCCGATCTTATTAAAAGTCATTCGAAGTCAACTTTATCGAAAGATCGAGGCCGACTTCATTGGGAGATCGAGATCGACCTCATCAAAAGTCATCTGGAGGCCGACTTCATCGGAAGACTGAGGTCGACTTCATCGGAAGGCCGAGGCCGACCTTATCGGAAGTCATTCAGAGGCCGACTTCATCAGGAGGTCGAGGTCGACTTCATCAAAAGTCATCAGGAGGCCAACTTCATCAGAAAGTTGAGGCCGACCTCATCAAAAGACATTCGAAGGCCAACTTCATTGAGAGGCTAAGATTAACTTCATCAGGAGGCCGAGGTCGACCTCATCAGAAGTCATTCGGAGGCCAAGATCGACCTCATCAGAAGGCCGACTTCTTTCTCGATGCCTTACTGACTATTCAAATTGACGACTAGATTGTACCACTCAATGGGCTCGTTCAACCGACTTCCTAACATGGGCATCGGTCGAATGATCGAACGACAGGCGTGGTCGTCACGCCATCCTGACAGGCCACATCAGATCACATCACTCAGACGTCATATCCTAACTGGCTGGTTGTGCACCATGATAGGATATTACAGGGTTATTAATTATGCCACACACGTGATGAGACCCACTGCCATGTCCACCTGCACGTCGAACAGAAGACATGCTCGCTGTCAGAGCCAGATGCCCACGCAGTGCCATACGGCTGACAGGACATGATTGACATGATCACCTATCTTCTCACCATCTACTTTGCTTCCTTTATAAATAAAGGTAAGTGGAGACCCCTTCAGATATGTTGGCCAACACGATGCCAAAAATTTGCTGCTTTTTTCACTATATCGAGTCACTTCGCTGACTTGAGTATCAGAGGGTCTTCATTGGAGCCACCTCCGATGGGACTTCCTTTGCAGGTCTCTCTCTTTCGATGTCGAGCAGAGACCAGTGTCACCATTCATCGACAATTCCTCACTCTCGCTTTTGGTCTTGACTGTGTGCACATTTTTCGACGATGGCACACCATCTCCCGGCATCCCGTCGGCCCGCATCTAGGCATAGCACCTAGTCGACTCTAGGCCGACTATCCCAACCGAAGAAAGGTCGCAATAGTGCCATCTATGAGATGTACCTCTTGCCCACATACACATGCTCTCTCCTGACTTGGGGGCTAATGTTGTGAGAGAATGGCATCCTTAGTCCCACATTTGTTGCCAATAGGGAGTCGATTTGGCTCTGGCTGATAAGCTGGAGTTTGAGTGAGGGAGAGACGGTTGCAGGATGGCTGGTCGGATCTCTGAATCGGACACTGGCTCTAGGTCTATGGTCGATCCTTCGGACCGGATCCTATAATACCACCAAAAATAGAAAAGTTCTCACATGGGAGGTTATCTGGTAGTGGACCCTCCAATGCCTAAGTCAATTTTCCACGAATGTAAATAGAAGAGTTCTGAACTTTTTTAAAGAATTTTGAGGTTGAGTCAAGTATGAAGTAGAATGGATTCTATTGCGAGAGAGTGGAGAGTGGTAATTCAGAGGATGTCTTATCGGAGATGGAGTTTGGGAGTGAAATCAAAATTGCTCAGAGTCTTGTAAAGGAGCTAGATCTAGTTCATTTAAGATCTAGCTCAGCGAGAAGGTAGGAGGAGCAAGTGTTCACTTACTTTCCTCTTACCTCGAGGGTCTCGGTGGAGAGTTAGGTTTTATAAATGAAAGGGTACCTATGGTCTGAGGAAATACGTGCCATTTTCTCCCAAGAGCCATGGAGACATGACATGCTCTGCTTTGCACGTCTGAAGATTGTTGAGATAATGGATCTTGCTGAGTATTGGAAGCAAAGTAGCAGGATGGCCTGCTGCTTGTCGTCTAGCAAATGAAAGACACTGGAACTCTTTGATGCGGTCATAAAAGTCCAGGTAGTAGAGGCTGTGTAGTCGCTTCATCATTTCCTCTCGAGGATATGCGACGAGCTGCTGTTGGGTTGCCAGTGCCACAATGGATAAATCATTTTTGGGTATATCAGGTAGTTTAGTAAAAATGACTACAAATACCATTCTTCCTTTCTTTCTTTCCTCCTATATCAAATAGAGAAGAGAATCATTCTCATCTATCTATTCTTTTATATCTTATCAAATATATGAGAGGATAAATAAAAGATCCATCCATCCTCTCTCTCTCATCCATCAGTCCTGCTCTATCCATTTTTCCTCTAATCCATCTTCGAACCAAAAAGTGGGTGAGAGTTGTGCAAGCTGATAGGATGATGGCATTTGGGATGCTTTAACATATGTGCGCTGTATGGACCAATTGTAGATTCACGCAAAGGAAGGTTAGTCCTTTTTGTAGCACGAAAGATACAATCGTGATCTGTGGCTCTTTGATCAATAAATGAATATGAGACAAGTCATGGCATAGCTGCGAACGACAAACATTGCAAACTTCTATACGGAAGCACTCGAGCGCCAACGGGCCTCCATTGGTCACCCATCATCAAGTCAAAAGCGCGAGTGTTACAAGGACCAAAAAGAAAAATGCACACACACACAAGTAAACTTTAGGAATCCAAGGGCCTTATTTATTCATCAATACCAAATATACAAGGTAGACATAGATACATAACTATGGTGGTACAATACATGATGGCTCAAGGTTTATCTGATTGCAGTGGGAGGCCTTGAGGTGGAAATAGTTGGATCCGACAATGCGCGCTGTTCTAGACCAGCTCACTCTCGGGATCGTCGTTTCATACTATAATGGCCAACTCTGAGATGATTGGATCGCATTCGAAGCGGGTACCAATATTGGTATAGATATATAATCAACATGTAATGTGTTCATGCTGGAAATTTATATAAAAATGATAACATCTCATGCAAAATTAAATTCATCGATACAAAATTCAATGATACAAATTTGACAATATAAATCCAAGAACACAAATTCATAAATAACTATATAATGGTGATCAGGAATCTCAGATGCAGTGTTCATCAGTCCACGTGCATATATAATAAGTTCTATTAATTTAATGTTATTTTAAAACCAACTTATTCGCTATTAACCTCTGACAGTATTAATAAACAGTTCTTACTAATTTTCTCATTTTTGGAGTTCTAATAGTCAGAATTACCTGTAATTTCTCAATGTTTCCTTAACTTAAAATTAAAATAAATAAGGATTAGGATCTTGCCTCAATTTAGAGACAAGCACAAAAATCCTTTGCTGGCTTCTTCTTGCCTGGATGACTGCACCTCTGCACAACATCAATGCCAACTATTGCTAGAGATTCATACAAAAGGAAGAACGAGGCCGGCCAGATGTGGACGCCCAATTGTTCGAATCCATCAGAACAATGTTAGCTAATTCATCAAATCAAGCATCAAGAGAAGAGTAACATTTTAGAAGTTATCAATTATGGGTTCAATGATGACCGACCAAAGTTGGGGTGTAAGAAGAATAGGATTGACTATGTAGCAGCATCCAATGGTCCGGATTGGTTTGCCCTGGTAAATTCAAATAATCAATGCCTAAAATAGGAATTAGATTATAACATAATAGGGATTAGTGATAATAGAGTCTAGCGATGCCCGGCAATGGACTATAAGAATTTAGAATTTTACTAACAAACTTTTAATGATGAAACACAAGTTTAGTCATCAAAGCCTCAAATTTTATAATAAAAATAAAAAATGATCACAACAAATCATTTTGGTTAATATCCTTAATGGCGAAATGAAATTTCATTATAAAATATGTATCTTTTTCAATTTGTTATAAAAAAATTCATCATTAACTAAAGTTTTTTATGGTAGAAAAATAATTTTAGTGTCAGAATTAAATTTGATCAACTCACTAATAATAATTTTATAATTTATCTCTAAAATTTATATCTTTAGTGATGATAATTTAGCATGACCACTATAGATATATACTTTTAAAGACAAAACTTATAGAGTTATCATTAAAAGTTTATATTTTTAGTAAAAATATATTATGTTATCATAATTTTATTGTTAATATCGATATTAGTCAAATCATTTGTGATAATTTCAGAATTCATCACTAAAACTTATATCTTTAGTAGTGATATTTTAAAATGGTCAAAAATATGTATATATCTTTTAATGATAAGCCAATAAAATGACCATTATGATAAATATTAGTCAATATATTAATAATAATTTTATGATTCATTGCTAAAGTATATATCTTTTATGATGATATTTTAAAATAATCACTATAGATATATATATATTATTAATAATGAGATTATATAGAATTAAAAATCTATCTTTAGTATCAATCATTGTGATATTACTAAAATCTTACATATTAATGAAAAAATAATGATATCATCAATAAAAATATTAATTATAATAATATTTGAATAATACATATGTTAATCATTGAAATAAGATGTGGATCTTAACTTTGTTCTTGGTATGCTATTAAAATTAAATCAATTATCATAAGAGTTGGAGTAAGATTAGAGAATGATAAGATGTAACTAATACTATATGATTTTAATTAGATAGTTGAATAATTTTTTAAATATACTAAACTATTGAAATTCATACGTTCTATTAGGATTCAATTTAATAAAATCGATTATGGATTCTATTTTTAGCTAGAATATTTTTGATGGATCAAATATTTATTTTCAACTTGATTTGATCCAATTTATTTAATAAATAAGTTATATGAGTTAAGATAGATTAACAATTTTAAAAAAAAAAATTACTACAAAATATACTATCAATATTAAAAGCAATGCATGAAAATCTGAAAATAGTCTAAAATATAATTATTAAAAATTTATATAGAGATCAATTTAGCTGAGGATTTGGATCACCAATCCAAGTTACATAAAATATATAATATAAAGTATTTAAAAGTATTCTATATTAAATACTATTATTTGTTAATTATAGGATAAAGAAAAGGAGTTGTAAATTATCTACTTTTAAAGGATTTAAAAAAAAGATGATTAAATAAAATATATCATAATATATTTAAAATAAAAATATTTTGTAATATAAAAATTTTAAAAAAGTATAATAAATCATAATCTCATATTAGAGATTAATGTTATCATAGTGGCTAAGTAATAGGCAAGTATTCAATAAATCTTAGGTTTAATCCCTCTATAATTTATAAGATCCCCATTTCAATCTAGTCAGAACTAATACAAATAAAGGTGGCACAGTTGTAATTTACAATAAAAATATTTTATTTGAGTAGATTATTTATAAAAAAAATTTAAATTTTTTATCATAAAAAATCATTATAAATGCTTGGCTTTAATGACTATTTTCATTTCATCACTTATTGTATCACTTTATTGTGACCAATAAAATTTATTACAAAAAAAATTTTAGTGATGAAATTAAATTCTCATTAAAACTTATTTTTGGTCATTAATTCCATTTCAAATGATCATTTTCAAGCTTTTGAATGATTTTTTTAATTTTTTATCAAAAACATAATCATCAATAATATTTATTTTTAATGATCATTTATATTTCATCACTAAATATAATAAGTATTTTTGATGACTTATATTTTGGTCACTAAAATTTTGGCCACAGTATTTTAGTGACCATCCAGTGATAAAATATTTTGGTCATCTAGTGACCAAATTTTTTATCATTAAAAACCTAAATTCTTATAGTGATGGTTGAGGTAGGCATATGAATTGCAACACCACAAGTATGGTTCTAAACCGTCTTCCAAGGGTCAATTAGAAATTTCTTGAGGATAGGATAACAAGTCAGAGATTGTCGATGAGCCGTGGTATGGAGGCTCATAAGATATAGGTGGTCGCCCATAATATCGATCAAGGCTCAAGATCCTCTATTGGGTTCGACCTGAGCTAGGTTTACAAATTAAGAGTCTTGGACCCTCCGTTGGATTCAGTAAACTATGTAGAGTGAGAATAGAGAGAGAAAGAAAGAAGAAGAGAGAGAATAAGGGGAAGAGAGAATAAAATCAAAAGAGGAAGATGCCCCCTGTTTGATCTAGGTGGAAGAAACTTGGAATGCCGATGGCAAGGGCAAGAATCCACCCCGACTCAGCTTTCAATGAAGGCCATAATAGTATAACATCAGCCATGGTGGCTAGCAATAGAGAGAGGATCAAGGGAACGGTTGCTAGATCGGCCCAAAACAAGAAGAATGGAGCTTCCTAGTTCGTCGATCGATAAAGACACAACCTTTAGTCATAGCGGTGGTTGAGAGCTCGATTAGAGCTTCGATAGGAGCCTTGGCCCCAAATCATAGTAGATCATGTGGAGGAAAAATAAACTAAAAAAGCAAGAAAGAGGAACATGGAACTTGGCAATCGATTCTTCAACCAAATTTGGTGATAAATCGTTTCAATCTAGTTGGTAATGGCAGGGCTTAGGACCATAAAAGGGAGAAGAAGAAAGATAAAAAATCCTTACCTCGACTTTGATGATGGTCTGATGTCTCTCTCTCTCTCTTTTTTTCCCCTTGCAGACTATGTTTGAGAGGAAAATAGGGAAGAAATCACCGGTGCTTTCAATGGTGAGACAAGAAGTCCGTAAGATAGCACCAAACCCAACCCCATCAAGGCTAATGGCTACTCTCGATGAGCTCAGTCTCAACTTGGGGTCTTCTGTTAGCCTCTATTTATAGATAGATGTGTGAGCCAATGAGAGGATAGAGATGCGGGAAGTCATCCAGGTCTTTTCAGGCGCGACATTCTTGGTATTTTGATCTGATTTTCTGGGATTCGATAGTTGTCCATTACCTTATTTGCTTCATCGCCAGTTATTTTCAGTGATCGTAGGTCAATCCTTCCAGTTATATCAGATGAGGGTGGTTGGCTGAAGCTAGGGTCGGCAATGGCCGAGGCTCTTTGCATCTTCAGCTTAGGCAGAGGCAGGTACATCGAATTCAATCGAGGCAGAATTTCCATGCGTATCAAATATGCTTCGGAAGTAGTTCACGTTTGAGTTTAGATTGTCAGATTCATTATAACGTTAGTTAAAACTCGGGCAGGATATTATCCGCTTTTTTTTTTTTGGGTAACTACTGGATATTTTCCGGATTTTGGGAAAATAGGAGCAGGATATTTTCCGTTGTCGGATTGCGTTTGCGCAGGCCAGCCTGTGGGACATGTTATTCTCTATACGAGCCCAATCGCAATGAGTTGCATCTTTATCTTTATCTTTTTCTTTACTGAAGGATTTATTTTCCGGTCCCAATCACAATGAGTTGCATCGTAGCTGTATCCTTGTCGCGGAAGAAGGATTCACCTACGTTCGCTGGCTCATCCACCGCTCAGTTTGAGAGCTGTGAGGCTGATGGAGACGGCAGTCGGAGCGCATTGAGAGGTGTGCGACGGCTGATCCGACGGTGAATTCGCACGAAGGAAGGTGAGTCCTCCTTTCGGTCGAAGGATACAACCGCGATCCGTAGCTTCCCGGTAAACAAATATCCCTCGTGTCGCGAGCTTCTATTTCTATTCAGGGCGAGCGAGCAGAGACAGCAAACTTCAGGAATCGAAGAGCCTTATTTATTCGCCAATACCAGGTATACAAGGTAAACATAGATCCATACTGTGGTATCTCGTACAATACATGATGGCTCAAGGTATTATATATGATGGTAGCGGGAGGCGCGGCAGTCGAATTAAATAGCTAATTGGATCCGACGACAACTTCGTTCCAGACTAGCTCACGCCCGCCGTTAACGTTGGTGGTTCGGTCTGTTGGATTATTTTAAACTTATCATTAAATGACTTTGGAAAACTAAAAGACCTCTTGGAAAACTAAAGGGTCTCTTGGAAATCTGAAAGGTCTCCTTGTAAAAAGGAATAGGCTTCTTGATAGATGAAGAATACATAGAATTCTGTAAATGCTTCTTAGTATTCCATGCATGAATTAAATGCTATGGAATATAAAAAGGCATCTAGGCATCTATAAATAGGAAGGTGATTTGTCCATTGTGGTGTGTGAAGCAAGTATTCTTCTTGTCATCTTTCCACCATAAGAAAAGAGTGTTTATTATTTTTATTTGAGATTCTTCAATTTTATCATTTGGTATCAGAGCCTTGTCTTGTTGAGAAGACTGATCCTAAGAGAAATGGCTAGTGATGGTGTGCAAATGCAAATCCCAAAGCTTACTAAGGAGAACTTTGGGAATTGGTGTATCCAGATGAAGTCATTGTTTGGCTCACAAGATCTATGGGAGATCGTTAATGATGGCTACACCGAGCCTACACCAGATCAAGAGAGAGGGTACAATCAAAATCAAAAGGAGGCTTTGAGAGTAACAAGGAGGAGAGACAAGAAAGCTTTGTTTCAATTGTATCAAGCCTTGGATGAGGTGACATTTGAAAGAATTGCTGAGGCAACTTCTGCAAAGCAAGCATGGGATACTCTCTCCATCATATTTAAAGGAGAAGAAAAAGTGAAGCGAATTCGACTACAACAACTACGAGGAGAATTTGAAGTCGCCACCATGAAGGAGACGGAGAATATCTTCAACTACTTTTCTCGAATATTGGTTATCGTAAACCAATTGAAGAGGAATGGAGAGAAGATAGATGATGTTCGAGTGGTAGAGAAGATACTTCGGTCTTTGACACTGAGGTTTGAGCATATTGTTGTCGCTATTGAAGAAGCTAATGATGTGGATACTCTATCCATCAATGCGTTGATGGGTAAACTTCAAGTCCATGAACAAAAGAAGCAAAATAAAATTGAAGCAGCTAATACAGAGCAAATACTTCAATCAAAGGTGGAGGCCAAAGATCAAAAAGGAAAAGATCAAGGGCAATCTCAAGCATTTCGAGATGCTAGTAGCAACATAAGAAGTGGTGGCAACAACTATCGTGGTCGTGGTCGAGGCCGTAGTCATGGTCGAGGAGGCTACAATGGTGGAAGAGGCCGAACTCCAAATTTCAACAATGGAAGAGGTGGTAGAAGAGGTGAACATGGTCGAGGTAGAAGATTAAATGGAGGTCGTGACCAAGCAAGATCCAATGTTCAATGCTATAATTGCCACAAATATGGGCATTATAGCTATGAGTGTTGGAACAATGAGCAAAGCAACTACTCCGAATCCAAAAACCAAGAAGAAGAGCCAACTCTTCTTTTGGCATGCCAACAAAATGGAGACTTGAAGAATGTGTGGTTTCTTGACTCAGGAGCCACAAACCACATGTGTGGAAGAAAAGACCTATTCGTGGAGTTGCAAGAAGGGGTGCATGGTGATGTGAAGTTTGGGGATTTCTCTAAAGTTCCCGTCAAAGGAAGAGGCAAGATCATGATTCAACAAAAGAATGGTACGTCTGATTTTATTTCCAATGTATATTATGTGCCAGACTTGAAGAGTAATATTCTAAGTATTGGCCAACTTTTGGAGAAGGGTTATATAATTCATATGAAAGGGTCATCACTAACCTTAAGAGATGGGAATGGGAAGCTGATTGCTTGTGTCCAGATGGCGAAGAACAGGATGTTTCCTCTTCTCTTGAAGACAGATTCTCAAAATTGCTTGCAAGTGGATATCAAGAACCCTTCTTGGCTTTGGCATCTCAGGCTTGGACATTTAAATTTTGGAAGTTTGAAATTGCTATCTAAAGATGGTATGGTGAAAGGTCTTCCGCATATATATTATCCAAATGAAGTTTGTGAAAAGTGCACACTAGCAAAGCATACAAGAGCTCCCTTCAAAGGTGGAAAGTCTTGGAAAGCAATGAGACCATTGCAGTTGGTGCATACTGATATATGCGGCCCTCTTCCAGAATCTCATGGTGGTAACAAATATTTTATAACATTTGTTGATGATTTTAGTAGAATGTTGTGGGTTTATTTTCTTAAAGAAAAGTCGGCTGCACTCTCTACATTTAAAAATTTTAAATCTTTAGTTGAAAAAGAATGTAACTATAAAGTACAAATTTTGAGATCCGATAGAGGTGGAGAATACATGTCAAATGCTTTCAGGAACTATTGTGATGAAGAAGGAGTTCGACATCAATTCACTGCTCCGTACTCTCCACAACAAAATGGAGTAGCCGAAAGGAAGAATCGGACCATCCTTGACATGACAAGAAGTATGTTGAAAGAGAAGAACCTTCCCGAGCAATTTTGGGCTGAAGCGGTGGCATGTGCAGCCTATCTCATCAACCGAAGTCCGACAAAGTTCATCAAAGGAATGACACCAAAGGAAGCTTGGAGTGGCTACAAGCCAGGAGTGAGCCACTTGAAGATTTTTGGGAGCATTGCTTATGCCCAAGTGCCACAAGAGAAGAGAAAAAAGCTTGATAATCGAAGCCAAAAGTGCATCTTCATAGGATACAGTGAGCAATCCAAAGCCTACAAGTTGTATGATCCAACGGCAAATAAGGTAATCATCAGTCGAGATGTGGTCTTCAAGGAAGATGATGTATGGGATTGGAGTGGCACAGATTCTCATACCAAATATGTACCACTTCATAATGAAGCTGAGGAGAACATAGAAGTGGAGGCTGTCCAACCAATATTATCACCAGCAAGATCATCTCCACCACCACAAGCTACACCGGCTTCTTCAAGTCATTCTATATCAACAAGAAGTCATGGAAGAAAATTTAGAAGTCTTAATGATCTTTACGATGAAACAGAAGCAGTTGAACAAGTTGATTTATATTGTTTATTTGCTGATGTTGAATCTCTAACATTTGATGAAGCAGTGCAGAAAGCTGAATGGAGAAAGGCAATGAAGGAGGAGATCCATGCCCTAGAGAAAAATAATACGTGGGAGTTAACTACACTTCCAAAAGGACAAAAGGCGATAGACGTTAAGTGGGTGTACAAAGTGAAGCACACTGCTAATGGAGAAGTAGAAAGATACAAAGCTCGTCTTGTTGCCAAAGGCTACAAGCAAAAGAAGGGATTCGACTATGATGAAGTCTTTGCACCAGTTGCTCGACTTGACACCGTGAAGCTTATCTTCTCACTTGCATCTCATCACAAGTGGAAGATGTACCATATGGATGTGAAGTCAGCATTTCTCAATGGCTACCTTGAAGAAGAAGTTTATATTGAGCAACCGGAGGGTTATATCCTTAAAGGCATGGAAGATAAAGTGTATAAGTTACGAAAAGCTTTGTATGGGTTGAAGCAAGCACCCCGAGCATGGAATACACGGATCGATCATTATCTCCAGGGATACGGCTTTGTCAAGTGTCCCTATGAATATGCCACCTATGTGAAGAAAAAAGGAGATGATATTTTGATAATATGTTTATATGTAGATGACCTTCTTGTGACAGGTAGCAGCAAGGAAATGATTTATGAATTCAAAGCAGCTATGGGCAAGGAGTTCGAAATGACGGGTGGAGACTTGATGTCCTATTTTCTTGGCATCGAGGTAAAGCACAGAGAAGATGGCATCTTCATTTCTCAAGGGAGATATGCAAGAAACATTCTAAAAAAATTCAAAATGGAGAGTTGTAAGGAAGTAAACACCCCGGTGGCTTATGGAGAAAAACTTAATAAAGAAGGAGAAGGCAAGGAGGTGAACTCGACTCTCTTCAAAAGTCTTGTTGGAAGTCTTCGCTATCTCACTATAAGTCGGCCCGATATTGTTTATGGAGTTGGTTTGATTAGTAGATATATGGAGCATCCAAAGGAGTCACATTGGATGGCGGCAAAGAGGATTCTTAGATATCTTAAAGGAACTCTTGATCATGGTATGTTTTATGCTCATTCCAATGATGCAAGTTTAATTGGTTTTTCTGATAGTGATTGGGGTGGAGATCTTGATGAACGGAAGAGCACTTCCGGTTATGTTTTTTATTTTGGTGCTAATGCTTTCTCTTGGAGCTCAAAGAAGCAATCTATTGTGGCACTATCTACATGTGAGGCGGAGTATGTTGCAGCGGCATCATGTGTATGTGAGGCTATATGGTTGCGAAATTTGCTAGAAGAATTGGGTCATCCACAAAAAGAGCCTATAAAGATCAATGTTGATAACAAATCTGCTATTGAGTTAGCCAAGAATCCAGTCCAACATGGAAGAAGCAAACATATCGACACTAGATTCCATTTTCTTCGTGATCAAGTCAAAAAAGGAATTGTGGAGGTTGTGTATTGCAAATCAAAGGAACAAGTTGCTGATATATTCACAAAATCACTCAAAAGTGAAGACTATCAAAGGCTGAGGAAGATGCTTGGAGTCATAGCACCAAGATGAACAAGTTTAAAGGGGGAATTGTTGGATTATTTTAAACTTATCATTAAATGACTTTGGAAAACTAAAAGACCTCTTGGAAAACTAAAGGGTCTCTTGGAAATCTGAAAGGTCTCCTTGTAAAAAGGAATAGGCTTCTTGATAGATGAAGAATACATAGAATTCTGTAAATGCTTCTTAGTATTCCATGCATGAATTAAATGCTATGGAATATAAAAAGGCATCTAGGCATCTATAAATAGGAAGGTGATTTGTCCATTGTGGTGTGTGAAGCAAGTATTCTTCTTGTCATCTTTCCACCATAAGAAAAGAGTGTTTATTATTTTTATTTGAGATTCTTCAATTTTATCACGGTCTACCACCATAGCCAACCCCAAGACGGCGAGGATCGCCTCCGTAGCAGGCACCGACGTTGCCGCCTCCAGTTGCGCCACCACGGTAGACCGCGCCGATGTTGCCGTGACCGCCTCCCGCGCTGGGATCGTAGAATGCGCCAAGGTTGTTGCTGCCCCAGACATCATAGCCATCATAGGTCGCGCCCTTGTTGTGGCCGCCTGATGCACCGTTCCCGTAGGCGGCGCCGGTGTTGTACCCACCTCTGAAGCCTTGCGAAAAGCTCGCACCGGTGTTGCAGCTGCCACCCCCACGGTCATATATGGCGCCGATGTTGTCCATCCAGTACGTATCCGTCTGTCGACAAAGAACAAATGCACAAGTTAGGAATATTAATTAATTTGCAGCTCAAAGTCTAGCTCGATCTTATCGTCAAAGAGACAGACGCGTGGACGGGCTAACCATGAGGTTGCAGGAAGTTGTGTATCTCCGAGTGGAGGAAAGGAATGCCAGTGAGGTTGCACCCGGGTTTTGGGTCTAAATTTATACACGCTTGGGATCTCGGCTGAGATATTTTCGAGAGTAATTAGCATGTGTTAATTAGAGCTCCTTCTCATTATCGAATATTACCCGACGTTCATGTCTGTCATCTTATGTTCCTTTTCTTTCAAAGATTTGTTTTGTTCGAGAGTAATTAGCATGTGTTAATTAGATCTTGTTTGGATCTCTCTACAGTTTATCAGCCTGACGCAGGCCGGTGGAAAGTGCCGACGAGAGGAGGACCAGGAATAAAGGCGTGATCCGTTGGAAAGACCTAAATCCGGAAACCATCGTTCCCAAGGCTGAGGGGCAAGGTTTCAAGTGCTAGACTGTAACGAAAAAAATAAATGGTTTCAAGTGGAATCGATTATTAAATAAATATATAAAAAAATATAAAAAATTATTGGGATTGTCTGATGCCGTATTTTATTTTATTTTTTATCAACTAACATATAAATTATCATAAAAAAAAATTATTGTGCATATAAACAGAATGAAAGTAACAAAAGATGCATAGCATGTGCGAGCTAACATTAAAATGACGAGGCCCACGTATAATATGGGAAGCTATGGATCGTATAAATATAATTAATATATATAAATAAATTCAGAAGGGGCCAACCTCCCTCTTCATCAAAAATGACGAAGGGCATGGTTTAGGTTTCCTTTCCGGATAGGAAGCCAGTCGGATGTGCAAATGGGAAAAGTCTAAGCGGAATATGGCGCAAGACGGAAAGAAAAAAAAAGTGAGAATGCTGATTCTTTATTTTTTTATCAATTGATGCGGAAAAGAAAATCTCATCTTGATTGAAGCCATTGTATTAGATGCCTCAGTTAGCCGATCTTTAGTCTTACCAATCTGAGGTATCTTCGTGATTGATCCAAACCGATATTTTAGAAAAGTTTGATACTTGATTTTGTTGCCCAATTTATGTCAGCTGGAAAAATTCTAGAATTCTGCGAGCAAATAAGAAAAAAGATAATGACATACCTTTCTAGGTAAAGTAGGAAATAATAAGTGTATCTCACTTAATAAGGAAAGATTACCAATATGATTTTCCTTCCTTCTCATAGCCTAAAATCCCTATTCGGAAAAGGTCCTCTACTTTGCAGTCTAAGAAAGACTCTACTCGGGCCAATTATCACGCCAATCTGCACCTCGGCATTTAGAAGTTTACACTATCCGAGATGCCAACACGGATCGAAGGCTCCAAAAGATAAATCAGTGAATTGAAGCCCTACGCAACGAGGCCCCTACTCAAGATGGTGAGTTCAGCTTCAACACCGACCCACCATTTAACATGAAGATTATGTAGGAACCGATCCCCACTTACTTCAAAATGTTGCAGCTAGAATCCTATGATGGTTCAATTGACCTTATAGGTCATCTCGAAAGCTTCAAAGTCTTGATACTCTTGCATGGTGCCATAGACAGAATACTGTGCTGAGATTTTTCTTCTACTTTATGAAAAGCAGCTCGATACTGGTATTCTAGTTTGAAGCCAAATCCCATCTACACCATTTAGCAACTCAGTCGATCTTTCACCGCTCACTTCGTCAGCCGTAGGAGACAAAATCGAGGATCGAACTTCTTAGTGAACATCAAACAGTGGGAAGGAGGCTCCTTTGAGCCTACATGAGCCGCTTTAATGCAACCATTCTTGAGATACATGACCTTGGTCAATCAGTTGCAATGTTTGCACTGAAGGATGGGCTCCAGAAGTGTTAGTTTCTCTTCTCGCTTCAGAAGAGATATCAAAGGACTTCGCTGAGATGCTAGTCTCGGTGAAAAAATATACCAACATTGAAGAGGCTCACAAGCTTCATGGCACTCTAATTGAGGTCAAAGTCAAAGAAAGAAGGGAAGAGCACAAAGCTAGGAGGGCTTACCGAGGTGAGAGGATCATTGGACTTCTTGACCATCTAGGACTCCCCTTAGGATCAATGATCCAGAACCCCATCTCAAAATCGATGGCAATGGGCTTCTCCCAGAGGTCGGCAAAACATGTCACCGCCAAGAAGGTTCACCAACTTTACTCTTCTGAATGCCTTTAAGGTGCAGATATTGATGGAGATAAAAGAACAGCTATTAAGAGCAAGGAGGATGTGAGCCCTACTGACCTGATGTGACCCAAACAAATATTGCCTATATCATTGGGATCACAATCATGACATCGAGGAACGTATCCAACTACAAGATAAAATTGAAGAGTTCATTCGGCATGGGTGACTAGATAGGTTCTTGAAGCATCAAAAAGGACAACATGAAGCTCCATCCAAGTTACCTCCTTCGACTGAACCATCTTAGTAAGAAGAAACTATGGAGAATTGACCTGCCATTAGAATCATAAACATCGTCATTGGGGGACAGGTCGGTGGCACAGTGGGAAGATTGGTAGTTCCAATTAAGAAGCAAAAAACTGAGGAAGTAATTACATTCTCCAAGGAGGATGCTCTAGGAGTTCAGTGTTCGCATAGTGGAGAGCTTCTGCTTCAACAATAACTCCTTCAACATGCAGCGAAACTTTGTATTCGATCAAGATTTTATAGCATCAAAATTCTTCATCCCCTAATATTGGAGCTCGGAGGACTGATTTTCTAGGTCGGTTCAAGAGATAAATCCTCAGCCCTCAACTGAAGAACAAGAAACAAAAATGAATCTCTCCTTCCAGTTATGGATGGAGGAAGGAGTACCTTAGACAAAAGGAGGAACTCTTCTCCAAGAAGAGATGTATTACCAATCACTTGCATTGGGTGCCTTTTGATGGTGAAGCATGTCCTAAATATGGCCATGATTTCGCTAAACTTCAGCCAAGAAACAAATAGCTATAAAGTCACAAATAAAATCCTATGAGTTTGGTGGTACCGAACTCAATGACATATCAAGAAAATGAAAAATTAGTTATATAAAAAAAGGATGAAGAGGAAGCCTATGCCCAAAATGGAAGGACTCCTCATAAAGTCTGAACTGACCTGAACGAGGGTCGCAAATCTGACCACTTGACCTTAGGGCTTCCAGTATGTACTCAAGCAAGATCTGAAACTAAGCCTGAAATAGTTCTAGGTTGTCTGCACCCAACACACTGAAAATGTCAAGATACAAAGACCTCCTCTTTGGCCCTATATCCGACGTCAACATTGTATCCTGAAGAAGAAGAGACGGAGGACTAGCTCCCCACCGAGCTCCCTGACTCACCTATCCCAAAATAAAAAGAAAAAGGGGGAGAAGAGATAGAAAGAGAGAAGGTAGAAACAAAGAAGAAAAAATCAAAGTTAA
The DNA here is from genome assembly GCF_000442705.2 of Elaeis guineensis. NCBI lineage: Eukaryota > Viridiplantae > Streptophyta > Magnoliopsida > Arecales > Arecaceae > Elaeis > Elaeis guineensis. Next base: position 1,358,508 of record NC_026001.2, on the reverse strand, counting down.
AGAAAGAAGAAGAGAATTAGAGGACTAGCAAATGATGCTGGACCCAACCTGAGACTACTAGAGCCGGGAAAGATTGCTGGAGAATTGCCAAAGAAAATGTCAAATCTTTGCCTGAAGTCGCACCACCTCAGAGCGCAAGAATAATAAAGTGGTAAAGGTGAATATGAGAGGAAAATGACAGTTATTTTTAGAAACTCCAGACGGCTCAAATAAAATGTCGGTTCAACCAGGCCTGCTGGATGGCCACCACTTGGTATCATCCGGTTGGCTGAACCGACCTCCCTTAGATGGCTTATTTATGAAGCCCTTAGACAGCATAGATGGGGTGCCGGTTTAGCTAGCTTCGCTGGATGACTGACATCTGGTGCTTTTTGATGCGTTAAGCCAATCTCCTACTGATAGACCATCAAACAATGCAATGCTTCATCTGGTGTGAAATAGGGGCATGATGTTTCATCTGAAGGAGCAAGGGGGTGACACGTGACATCTCTTATAGGATTGAGAGAATTGATCTGATATACTCCCTTCATCCGACCTAATTCTAGCTTGAACTCGAGAGTAAGGACATATGCTACAAGGAAAAAATCTTACCTCAATTAAAGCCGACATGCTACATGCATAGGTTGGCTGATCTTTAAGTCCTGACCGACTTGAGGTATCTTTGTGACCAACCCAAGTAGATATTTCAGAAAAGTTTTATACTTCATGTTGTTGCTCGATTTACGCCAGTTGAAAAAATCCTAAAATTTGCATGACAGGCTACCAAAAGCAGATAAGGAAGAAGATAACAATGTACCTCTCTAGATAAAGCAAAAAATAACAAATATATCTCGCCTAATAAGGCAAGACTAGCAACTTGATTCTTCTTCCATCTCATGACACTTCCACCTTCGCCTATAAATAGAGTGCCAAAGGAGACCCTCAAGATATGCAATCACTTTTCTCCTAATACTTGCTCTTTCCCTCTATTTCTTAATTTTCTGATTTGAATATCGGAGGATCTCTATTGAAGCCAACTACGGTCAGAAACTTATTTTGTAAGTCAAGCCATCGCTATACGGCACTAGCCACATCCCTTCTTTGATCGATCTGGCCTTAGCCAGAAGACTAGTGGCCACATCAACTAATCCGTGAATTGTTGTGAGGAAATTATTGTGTACATAAACAAAATGACTATAATAAAAGATACATAGCATGTATGAGCTAAACATCAAAATGATGAGGCCCACGTATAACGTGGGAAGCTATGGATCATATGAACATAATTAGTATATATAAATAAGTCCAGATGGGGCCACCCTCCCTCTTCATCAAAAATGACAAAGGACATGGTCTTAGGTTTCCTTCCGGAAAGGAAGCCAGTTGGACAAGCAAATGGGAAAAGTCTACGAGCAGAATATGGCACAGGATGGAAAGACAAAAAAAAAGAGTGGGAATGCTGATTCTTTTTTTTTCCTTGAATAGAATCCTATGCTAAATCATGAAGACTACTAGTCACGACAACAACGAAACTGGTGGATGAGATTCCTAAATAATTGATACCACCGCATAATTTTTCTCGATGCCTCCCATTAATTGATCTTATCTTTCCAAAAGAATTCACATTCCTAACTAACCGTTACGGCAATTTTACTGCTTTCCCTAGCATTCTTGTCCTGTCACTATCTAATGTTGAACAAGTTGCAAAAGAGGTGGATAGGATTCCACTTCTTAAGTGGGTGCCAGCAATCAAGCTTGTTCATCTTTATAGAATATATCCTAAACCCTCATTCAAATAAGCATTTGCAAAAGAGGTGGATAGGATTCCACTTCTTAAGTGGGTGCCAGCAATCAAGCTTGTTCATCTTTGTAGAATATATCCTAAACCCTCATTCAAATAAGCATTTGAAGTATTGCGATAAAAAAAGTAAAGAGACTCATGTTTATCTAGATGGAGTAGTACAAATATGACCAAATTATGCATATCCTCGTGAAGATGAGTAAGAAATGTCCTAAGTTTTTTTTTGGCTCTTGAAACTCATTCTGAAATAACAAAACATAATTCAAAGAAATTGATAATAGATTTTTTTTTTTTAATTTGATGCAAATAGTGTTGGTTGTTTAGAAGTGTGATAGGCCAAGAATTGAAATAAAAAAGGAAATAGAAAAGAACGGTGTATTAGTTTCTTTGGCTTGGCTTGTGCCAAATGAGCATGAGTACAATCCTTTATATAGACTTCATATATGGCAATCCTTCGTATACCCTATAGTGACATTATTACAATAACTTTTCACATTATGTAATATTTCATATTCCCATGCATTGAAAACATATAAAGGTACATGATTCTTTATCTATCATGACTTTCAATATATCTATGACTTTGATAATTTGCATGTAGCATATGTTGTTAATCAAGTTTAATTTCTGACATCTCCTCTTACACTTGATTCTTCCAAAGTGATAACCCCAAGAATCTTCCTTATTTTTTGAAAGGCTTTTGCTTACAATGATTTAGTGAAGATGTTTGCTACTTGATCATTGATCTTTATGTGCACAAGTTATACTATTTTCTCTTTAACACAATCCAGGATAAAATAATATCTTGTATCAATATGCTTACTTCGATCATGATAGATATTATTTCTTGCCAACTCAATACCTAATTTATTGTCGATGTATATCTTTATAACTTCCTTTTGTGGTGCTTGAATCTCCATCAACAGGTTCCTTAGCCATATAGCATGGCAAATACAAGGTGTAGCAGCAATATATTCGGCTTCACAAGTGGAGAGAGTGATAATTGATTGCTTTTTTGAAAACTATATGAATGTAGTGTCTGTAAGAAAGAAGATGAATCACATGGTGCTTTTTTGATCATCAATATCTCTAGCCCAACCACTCTATGAATACCCAATCAACACCAAAAGATTATTAGATGAATAAAATAATCCACAATTAAGAGTGTCTTTGATGTAGTATAGAATATGCTTTGCAGCCTTTAAATGAGATATTTTGGTGCCTCCATATAGCGACCAACAAGTCTAACTCCATAAAGAATATCCATCCTTGTACATGTGAAGTGGCGAAGAATATCAACTAGGCTCTTAATTATGTTGGATTAATATCTTTTCCTTCTCTTTTTGATAGCTTCATTCCAATTTCTATCAGTGTCAACTAGATGGCAATTTTTCATAGCAAATTTATCCAAAATCTCCTTAGCATAGTGAGCTTGTGAGTTAAAAATATCTTCTTTCTTTTGCTTCACTTCCAATCCCAAGAAGTGAGCCATGAGTCCGATGTCAGTCATTTCAAACTCTTTGACCAGGGAGGCTTTAAATCCTTTCATCATTGAGAGATTATTCCCTATGAAAATCAAATCATCTACATACAAACAAGAAGAATTTCTCCATCATTGTCGGTCTTCATATACAAAGTAAGTTCATAAGGATATTTTGAAAATTCACTCTTAATAAAGTAGTCATCAATTCTAGCATTCCAAGATCGAGGAGCTCTTGCTTTAGTCTATATAATGCTCTTTTCAACTTATATACTTTACTTTCTTCACCTTCCTTCATATAGTCTGGGGCGTGCTCTATATATACTTTTTTATTAAGATAACTATTTAAAAAGGCCAACTTTACATCTATTTAAAAAAAAAATTCATTTATTTTGATCTATCAAGGAGATAATAAAACATACCACCTCTGGACATATAATCGGAGCAAAAACTTCATCATAGTCAATGTCTTACTTTTCTTTGTAGCGTTTTGTAATCAGTCTTGCTTAATACTTCTTCACTTTGCCTTCTGCATTTCTCTTAGTTTTATACACGCATTTTATGCTAATGGCCTTACATCTTGGTGGAAGATGGATAAGCTCTCAAGTCTCATTCTGGATTATAGCTTGCATTTCTTCGTCCATTGCTCTTCTTCATTTCTCTTCAATATTTGCTTCTTCAAATTTGATAGAATCATATCCTGCAAAAAGATAAAATATAGTAAAATCTTCTTCATTAGTATCATTAAGTCTTCTCGTAATATCGTAGATATGTTGAATGTTTCTTGCCTTTGGGGTGCTTCTACTTTCAATACTTGCAATTGACCCCCTTAGTGATGTTTGTCTTTCTTCATTTATTGATTCCTCCTTTCCATCAATGATACTTTTGCTTTGCTTTTCTTTTTTTTTTGTTTGTCCAATTCCATATTTGTTCTTCATCAAAGTCAACATGTGTAGAAAATATAATATTTCTTATTAGAGGAGTATAAAGCTTATAGCCATTAGAATTCTCACCATAGCCCAACAAGATGCATTTTTTTCCTTTATCTTCCAATTTTGATCTTTTTTGATTTGATACTTTGACATAGGCTACACTTTCAAAAATTAGTAAATGATCTTTCCTTGGATTGTAATTGCCCCAAGCTTCTTCTGGTGTCATATTCCAAAATTTTTTAAGTGGAAACCTGTTTAACAAGTATACAGCACAAGAAATAGCTTCTACCTAAAGTTCTTTAGGTATAGATCTTTTTTTCAACATGCAACATACCATGTTCAAAATAGTTCTATTTTTTTTCCCCGAATACCATTTTATTGTGATGAATATGGCCTAATAAATTGAAGATTAATTACTTATTTTTTACAATAATTCTCAAATTCATGTGAATTATTGTATTTTCTATCACAATCTAATCTTAATGCTTTGATATGAAGACCATTTTGTTTTTCTACCATTTGTTTAAATTCCAAAAAATTTTAATTTTTTTTTCTTTCAAAAAATAAATACAAGTTTTTTCACTATAATCATTAATAAATATAAGATAATATTTCTCGCCATCAACAGATGTGGGGTTAATGGATCTGCAGACATCTGCATGAATCAACTCCAGAATTTGGTTTGCTCTTATGAGATCTTTCTCCTTTGATTTTTTTTTTTTTTATGTTGCATTTTGAAGGTACATATGCTTCATATCTTTGTGCAGATTCACCAATAAATGGAGGATCTCTGTCACCATCTTCTTTTTTGATAAAATATTTGAGCCTTGAAAATTTAGATGGTCATATCTAAGATGCCATAAGGTGGAACTTTCTTTTATTTCAATTTTGAAGCATTTAAATTATTGAATTTGATGATTCACTAGAAACATTCTATCTTTTGACATATGCACATGTGTGATCAAGATGTTATTCTTATCATGAATTAAGAGGTCTAATTCTTTCATATGAATATCACATCCTATTTCAAGCAAATGGCCCAAACTTAAAATATTGCTTTTCATATTAGAAATATAGTAGACATCAAAAATAATATCTTGTGCTTTATTTTTGCATTTAATAAGGATTTTACTATTTTCTTCAATGAACCTTTTTGTTGAATCTCTAAATATAATGTTACTTTCATAACTTTCATTAAGCTCGATGAATAATTCCTTCCTGCTGCACATATGATTATTACTCCTATGTCAAAGTATCATATACTTTCTTGATTTGCTCCGACTTCATCATAAACCAATAATACTATTTCTTTTTCTTTTCTGTCTTTCTTTTCAATAAAATGAGCTTTTTCTCCTTCATTGTTAGCATCTTTATACTAATGTTCCCTAGCTATAATGACTAAACTTTTTACATATATAACATTGAATGTCAGGTTTTCTAAACTTTGGTCTATTATTGTATCTTCCTCTTCCTCGGCCTCTTTGTGTTGGTTGCCAAGTTGTATCTTCTACTTCACTTGATTATCCGATCTTCATTGCCCATGTGGAGCTCTATGATGAAATCATCTTCCTCTAGCTCTTTGTCCATGGCCTCAGCGTCTTTAATCTCTTGAATTCTCCTTCTTTTCTAATATTATGGCTCTCACTTATAATAGTTGCTTGAGTGTCTTTTCTTCTTCTTAGTTTTCGCTCATAGATTTGTAAAGACTATAGGAATTATTTTATAATCATTTTTTTCAAATCTTTTGATCCTTTAATGTCTACAACCGTATAATCAAATTTTGGATGCAATGACTATAATTTCCATCACTCGAACATCAGTTAGATCTTAGAAAGGTGAAGCCTTATAAAACAAGGATGTACTGATGCTGATAGAAGATCTTAATGCGTGAACCAAGATAGGACACAGACGTCTTTTTAACTATTTAAATATCATTTGTCCATTATGGTTGCCAACTGATTAAGTCGGTAAAATGATCAGATTTGGATATCAATAACATGAATTTTAGTCTGCCCTATATTATTTGAAATTTATAATTTTCTCAATAAATTAATTAGAGACTAGATGATTTTTTATATATAATAAAGAAAAAAAAATTAATTTCATCCCATGCAGTCATTTAAGTTATGTCTAATCCGCGAAGTAATTCCCATGCATGGAGATAGCGCGATAATGCACGGGGATTAGATGAGCATACGTATGAGATATTGGCCATTCCTGGAATGCCATGTTTATTAGTTTACCGATTGACTGTGGGCCACACTTTGCCTACATCACAGCACAAAAAAAAAAAAAAAAAAATATAGCTGACTTTTATTTGCCGACACTAGTTCAAGGCATTGGCAAGTATCAAATGATCTTCCTCTGATTTATTAAAAATTAAATAAAATAAATAACTTTTAATGATACTTATAAACATCGTACAAATTAAATAAATAATAATTTTTAATAATACTTATAAGTGTCGGATTTTCAATAAATAATAATTTTTAATGATATTTATAGATGTTGTCGGATACTAAATAAATAATAATTTTTAATGATGTTTATAAACATCGTCGGACTCCAACTAAATAATGCCAAGACGTCATCGGGCTCCAAATAAATAGTGACTTTTAATGATGCTTATAAGTACCATTGGATTCCAAATAAAGCTTATAAGTACCATCGGACTCCAAATAAATAATGCCTAATTAGTATTTTTAAAAATTTTTAATAAATAAAAATTTTTAACAATGCTTATAATCATCGTTGGATTCCAAATAAATAATACTTTTTTAACAACATTTATAAGCATTGTCAAACTCTAAATAAATAATGGCTAAGCATTGTTGGACTCCAAATAAATAAATGACATGCTTATAAGCATCATCGGACTTCAAATAAATAATGGCTAAGTGTCAGCCTATAAGTATCATCGGACTCCAACCCTTTTGCTTCGAACTCTTTTTTTTTTTTTCTCTATCATCCCAACCACCTTCAGCTGGATTGATTGTTCCACATCGAAGATCAGAGTAATTTTAGGAGAGATATAAAAATAAAAATTAAGATACAATGAATAGCTTTTTCTCAAGATTATGGAGGCAAGACACCGATGGAGGTGGTGTCGACATCCAGATGAGCTGCAATCCGAATAATTTTTGGATATGGAGATGATCAAAAATATTCAGATGAGCTGCAATCCATCCTCCATGTCTGCATGGATGGCAACATCGCCGCAACCCATCCTTCTCCACCTCTATCGTCGTGACCTCCGCATCCATACGGACAGTGTTTTAATTTTGTGATGCTTGTAAGCGTTCGTCGTAGACGATCGAATGTCCACATCTCTATGTAGCCGATGCATTAATGATACTTGAGGAAGCATTGTAGGTGCATTTAGCAGAGCCTATGAGTGTCGGCAAAGGTTAAAATAGTGTCAGTTATTTCATATTTTCCTGTAGTCCGTATGGAGGATGGAGCAGCCATCAATCAATGGCCTACTTTTTTTTTTTTTTTTTCTTGCTTGAAAAAATAGCCTAGTTTTCTTGTTTCTTCAATATTTGATGGTATTTTATATTTAATTCATTAAAAAAAGAAAAAGAAAAATAATAACATAATTAACATTGTAGAATCATAGTTTCATGTTTGAAAAGTGAAGACATCCTGGTAGGAAATCACCCGGTACATATGTTGAGTGGCTCCTTCATATGCTACGTCAACGAGCCCCTATATTCACGACAGTGATTTTTCCACCAGGCTTAGTAGCATATATTGGTTTTGTACGTATGATATAACGGATGCAGGATGGATCTCATAGGTGGCAGATTTGCCAACATCCGGTCACCTCTCAAATAAGACGTCGAACCATCGGAGACATCCGCCACACTGCCGCCTGTCTCCCGTGCTCGGCCCACTTCCATAGATGGCGCCGATGTTGCCCCTGCCGCTTGATCTAGGTCCGTAGATGGCGCCCATGTTGCCGCCGCCTCTGGCATCGAGTCTGTAGACTGCGCCCATGTTGCCACTGCCATGCTCACCGGATCTATAGACGCGGCCGACCCTGCCGCCACCTTCCTCCTTGGGCCTGAAGACGCCACCCAGCTTGCCACCATGCCATGCAAGCTCATAATGATATTGGAAGGGTGATGAGTGTTGGAGAATACCGACCGACCGACCGATCGACCGACCGATCGATCGCCGGATGCAATTACCGACTGAGGGTATGTCGGTCGGGCGGACCTTTTTTACTCTCCCGACCGACTGCACCAGGGAGTCCGATGGCCGACTCTAGCAACATGTCCGACTGACCGTCGGAGGGGCCTGGATCTCCACCCGACGCCACACAGCTGGCTACCGGCCTAGGGTCGGTCGACTCCTCCGATCGCCGTACAGCTGCCAGAGACTGTCAGCCCTGACAGCAGCACGCGGCACCGCCGCCTAAGGGCATTATCCCACCTAGGGTATTGTCAACCCTAGCGATTTGACAGCCCCACGGCGATGTGACACTTTCTTGGCGACTCTGACAGTCTACGGTGAGTTGACAATTCCTCACTTGTTCGTGCCATTAATGACGGCGCCATACCACGCTCCACTATATATATCGGGGAAGACTACAGTGCTAGAGGCCCTTGGAGACAACAGGCTTGCTCCCTTTCTCATTCTCTCTCGATTGAGCTCTCTGTCTTCATTTCACTGTTGCCCAGTCACCTCTCTGACTTGATCATCGGAGGATCCCCGTCGGAGCCGCCTCCGGTCAGTGTGGACTTCCTTTTTGCAGGCGCTCATTCCCGGCGACCAGGCGACGAGCGGATTGGCCGCAACAGATTGGCGCGCCAGGTAGGGGGGCAGGCATTCTCAAGCAGTAGATACTAATGACAAAGACAAGAGCCCAATGATCGAGAGTCACAGGGTCGGCGAGGCGCTCTTCCCGCCGGGAAAAGGCCTCTCCGCCACCCTCCGCGGCGGAACCCAGCTCTTCGCACCCCGCGGTGACCGCGGAGGCGCAGATCGCAGCAATCGTACGGTAGATGACCGTGCTGACGGACGCGGTCAAGAGCCTCCAGCAACAACCGGCGGCACGTCCGATGCCCTCCAGGAGCAGCCACCGACGCGTGCGTCGATCTCTGTCGTCTCCGCGCGAGCGCCTGCCACAGCGCTCCCACGGAGAGGAGGGGCGGCTGCGGCGCGATGTCCGTCAGTCCCAGCAGCTCTCTCCCCCCCAGCTGGAGCGAGCGAGGAAGGAGAAGCGATCGCGAACGCCGTCCGCCTCCCTCTCGGAATCTTTCGGAGACTCCACTCCTGGGGTCTCCCAGCACCGGCGGACGGACGACTACGAACGCAGGTTCGAAGAAATCGACCGTCGGCTTGCGCAGTTGCAGGTGGACGGACAGAAGTCTTCGAACAACGTCGACTTCCAGACTGCCCAACCTCTTTCCCGACTCATTCTCGACGAACCGATC